>NC_059075.1:58819320-59119320 GCF_020497125.1 Mauremys mutica
TGCCAAAGGAATTAGCTCATGTGTACTAAAAATATAGTGCAGCGATTAATGTTGGGAGGGTGTTGTGTCACATCCTGCCCCACTGTGCTTGTTCTGTTACAGTATTTCCTTCTTTCTTGCCACTAAAAGGTGTAAGATAGAGAATAGGTGAAACAGAAGGGAGATCAGAATCAAGTTCACAGTCCAGAGATGCTAGCCAGGTGGAACAGCCCTGCTCGTCTATCACATCAGACACTGTCCAAACCCCTAAGACTCCACAAGGTACAAGAAAGTTTCAGAATATGGTTGAACCTGTTTATGTTGTCCGCACTCATATCACACCTGCATCTAAGAAAATTCAGTGCTCTTAAGTGCTGCATGCAAACAGCTGCATATAAAAATCTAGTTTGCAGTTCACAACAAGAAGTTTTATTGGTCCTATAAAACCCAGAAACTATGCTGCATATTCTTCAGTGCCACCTGCTGACACTATCTATCTGACTATTCACCCCCACACACCCTACCTCTCTTTTACAGAGCACTCACATAACAGATGTCCCCTAACTATGTCCCTAGAACCCATTTAATGGTGAAGTTGCAAGGCATTTATACCTATCTGTGTCTTATTTGGGGTAGTATAGAAGAAGCTCACCTGTTGGTCAGAAGCTATGGGACAAGAGTACCTTATACACCTAACCCAGGTTTCCTGTGGTCATGTCATCCCACTCTGTAGATGACATCTGAGTACAACAGGGAGTTGATACTACAGTGGAGCATCCCTTGTGTAACCCAACTTTTTATGCCAGAGAGCTCCTGGTAGTAAGGGGAAGGGCTACCTCCCTGATGTCCATCTTGGGAGAAGCCCAGAGGTGGCAGAAGCTTGCTTTGGCAGAGGAAACATAGATCAGCCCCTACAATATTTCCATTCTGGGGGCACTAGCCCCCAGTTCCACCTCCCCTGGAGAAGCCTCTCTATCAGATGACATGAAGAGAGGCTTATGGAGAGGCTTTTGTGCCCAGAGAGCCCTGGTTCCATTCCCAAAGGTGACTCAGGTAAAGGCATTGTTACATACATATCACACACATCACTGAAGCACAAATGTAAATTCTCTCTCCCACTTAAAGCTTAAACCTGGTAGCTACTATCACCACAAGGAGGATACTGACAGCAAAAAACCAGCTGAGTCTAGGTCATTTTAAATACTCTACTTTTACACCTCATCCCTATAATGTGGCCCTGTGTTGCAAGTTTTCACCCAACTAGAGGGAGCTCTGCCTTGTTACTCACAGACCCTAGGAAAAGCTCACATACGTGTTAGGCAAGTATTGTTTAAAATTGGGAGGTTGCCTTAGAGAGTAAAGGACAAAAGGCTGAGGTCAATTGGATGAGGAGCTGTAGATCTTAAATTAAAATGGAAGGCCCTCTCACAACCAAGCTTCCTTCCCATCTTAAACTCAGTTTGGCCTCCTATGTCTGCCTAGTCTTGAGTGGGCAAATTTTTTTAGCTTGCTCTTTTTACTGGTGCAGTAATTACCTGCAGATGAGCCTAGCCACATTTCCCACAGGGCTCAGCTCCCTGGCAATCCCTGCAATAAGGGCAGACAGCTGTGATAGCTTCTCTACTCTGCTTGTTAACTGTCTCCTTGCCACCAACTGCATGCCATCTATAGGCCCTGTCACACTCAATACGTAACAACAATGTCCTAGAGGCAGTAGCTCATAAGCAATCCTCAATATTTATGAAATGCTGCAATTTCAAATGCATTTGACACAGAGAAGCCTCCTTAAATTGGCCTGGTTTCGCTGTTCTGTCTTGCCAGGCTTGGGGTATTTAAGATAAAATAAATATGAGCAAAACAAATGCAAGCCACTAATGAATGCAAAATGGACCAGAGGATAAAAAGGAGCAAGGACTTTGAAAACCAAGGCCCATGTGTGCCATCTGTTCTGAATTCATTGTGTTATTAAAGCCATGGGAAAATGCCATTTTCCTCAGTCAGGAGGATTAAAGGGGCGCTGGGGTAGAATAAGGGGATGATTCAAAGGGTTTCTTCTTCTAAGAGGGATTTCTAAATGCATTTGCATCCATACCTGTGGGACAGTCTCTTGTTTGTTTTCCCTAAAGGATTTAATGCATTATGGATATTGACATATGGTACAGTCATCCCACTTTTTAGGCACTGCATATTTTTAACATTCAACAGGATAGAGGTTTATCTCCTGGATTGCTTATGTTTAGCTTCAGTCTCTTGCTTGGCTACTATATAGTACAATGGAGATGTGTTTATTTGCCCACTGGGTGACATGCAATTTTGCTACAGCCCATTAGTTTAAGCTATACTAAACAATGGAACGAGAAATGAACCCATCATGCAAACAACCATGATCTGGTTGTATTTTGTGATGTCTGGCAAGATAATATGTGCTATTTTGGCAATGCCTCTGAAAATGCTCTGGTAAAGATCTTTTTTTGTTATTATACATTTGCAAAGCACACTTTCCCTTTGCAATAATCTCTCCTGATTAAACCTAAATAAATTGATATTTTGGAATTCTTGGGCCAGCTCGTCAGTCAACTTTTGTCAATTGGCATAGCTCCATTGACTTCAGTGCCAAGTACCTAGTGCAAATCGCTGAATACCATTAACTCAGGTCAAAGAGCAGTCAGCCAGCACCGTCCATAGTGACAAGACACCAGTTCAGCATACAGGTGAAAAGAGATAGCTTTGGGAAACATAGTAATGGAGGGGTAGCCGTGTTAGTCTGGATCTGTAAAACACAACAGAGAGTCAGACGCATGATGAAGTGGGTATTCACCCATGAAAGCTTATGTTCCAATACATCTGTTAGTCTTAAAGGTGCCACAGGACTCTCTGTTGCTTTTTTGGGAAACATAGGCACCTTGAAAGACCTATATTTTTCACATGCCTTTCCTACCTGTTCTCTTTCAATCCATTTTCTCATCTCTCCCATCCTTTTGCTCTCCCTCTCCTCTTTCTAATCTCTGCATCCTCTGCTTGTTCCTTTTTCACATCCTTCTCTTTCTCACTAGCCACTCAGCAATCAAAATTAATATAGGATCAGAATCTTGAATGACAGGGATAGCTCTTGTCTAACCCCTGCATCAAGTAGAGAAAATTCCCCTTCTTTATTCTCCCCATAACCTTGCCTACTTTTGTTTTGAACATATGTTGTACCTTAACTATCTCAGCAGACAAGTCCTTTTACAGTGTGATTTTTGTTGATGATAGTAAGGATTCCATCTTAGGCTATTCAGACGAAGAACCAAATCCTGTTACAATTGAATGGGAAAGTCCTCAAACACTCTGCCAGTATCATTTTTATAAATGAGAGAATAAATCTTTGTTCAGAACACAGGTGCTATCTTCCCAATGCAACATAATATTGTTTCCTCATCCAGCAAGTTCCCTCCCCCAATCTGTCTGATGAAGTGTCACAGATAATTGACTGTTCATCTACTGCCGACCTCTTTATCTATTTACACTAGTGCTCACAGAATCTTGAAGGGAAGTTATGTGCCCTATTTGAAGGAGCGGCTCTAATGTCACTCCTTCCATCTACCAGGCACAGGGGATATGCCCAGGGCATCCCTAGTGGCTGGTGGCAGCCAGTGCAGGTTAGAGATGCCCTGAGGCTATACTACAAGATCATGTGATTTTGGTGACCAATCACACAGCTTGCATGATGAATGGCAAATGAATACTTGTTATAAGCCATTCACTAGCAATCCATAGTCCATTTGTTCACATAAAGAGCCAGATCCTCAGCTGATCAGCGGTGAAACTCCACTGGCATCTCCATTTGGAATGTGGAATTGAACAAATACAAATTAATTAATTCAGAAAAAAAGCTAATTAATTCAGAAAAATACACAGTTTGTTTAGACAGTTCGTAAACAGGAAAAAGGGGCTGGATCTGTGGAATAAATAGTTCAGTTTGGACACTTCAACCAGCTGTACTCATGATGAAATAGTGAGCAGAAGAGCAAAATCCTTAGTATTGCTGTCTATAGTCACCATTGTCAGTTACTATAACATATCAATCTAACCACATGTGACTTGGTAAGATGTTATGTTCTCCACCCTCTCCAGTCCCAAGTTTTATTTATATTCCATATCAGGCTAGACCATCAGATCAATGTTTAGAACTGTTTATATAACGCAGGTGAATGAACTGAGAGATAATATTATGGTAATGAAAATGAATCAAGTATCTCTAGAAAGTGGATTTGGCTCTTGTGACAGTCTTTTCTACTGATGCAGGTGTCTAAAGGAAGGGGAAGGGAAAGATGTCAACTTTTGGTGCAAAAAAACCCCAACCCAAACTTTTTAATAGGCTTTGCACCAAAACTGAATGTCATTCTCATTCAAATAATAGCTCACATTTAAGCTCTTTGGGGTAGGGACTGTCTTTTTGTTCTGTGTTTATACAGTATGCAGCTCAATGGGGTTCTGATTATGACTGAGGATCCTAGGAACTATCGCAATACATATAACAAATCTCCCAAATAAATTACCCTCAATGTTGCCAACTTTTGCAATTTTTCACAAGTCTCACAATATTAGGTGTTATTCTTAAAGCCTCAACTCCAGGAGTCATGTGTTTTCCTGAGAATCTCAGCTTTCATTTTCAAAAAGTAAGTTTCAGTCTTTCAAGCTTTTCTCCACAACCATGAAATGTGACTTGAGTGCACCCTCAAACCAAATAAAAAGAACCCAGTGTGTATTTAAAAAAAAAAACACAAAAACACACCATCATTATTTTAACCCAATCTCATGATTTTTGAGCATTTTGGGTACATACAGCCCACAGCAGCAAGCCTTCCAGCCCAGGTCAAGATATTCAGTTTCGCAGAACTCACATCAGTGCTCTAAAAACTGCTGTGTAGACAGTGCTTTGAAGCAGCAGCCTGGAGTCGGACATCCCACTCCCACCCTCAATCATCAGAGGCTGAGCCACAACTTCAAAGTGCTGTCTACATAGCTATTTTTAGAGTGCTAGTGTGGGCCCACAAACCTGAGTCTGTTCACCCAGGCTGTATAGACAGGTCTTTAGTGTTGGCAGTATTGTACCCTACTCTTCAAATACTACATTCCAGCTGAAAATAGTCATTTAATGCTGGGTATTGGACTAAATGAGATGAGAAATGCATATTGAATGCCTATTTGATTCCTCCCTCTCCCTCCCCAGTGACTTCTCTGTGGTTTTTTTTCAGGGTTGTTTCAAGACCATGAACTTTTTGGGTCAGGGATCAATTTTTATTATATGTGTATTACAGTTTGTGGGAGAGAAGAGCCCTCCAAATTTGTAAGTGCAGATTTGCAGGTGGGTAATTCTGGCCCAAATTCAGTTCTCAGTTAGGTGTGTATGAAGTAAATGGTATTTGTTTTAACAAATGATGGCAAAATTTGATCCTTAATCTGACTAGCTATATTAGTGATAAAATATACTGACATACCGTGTACGTCATATACATTAGACTAGTAATTATTCCAATCTTCTGCTAACCCATCATAAAATAAGTACTTCAACACAATAAAAGTATCCCAACTTAGCTTTGTAAACTGGGGTAAAGGTTGCTCTCATCTGCTCTTAGGAATTACAGACAACAGAAAATCATTAACCAGCAGGCAACTGAAAAACATTAACCAATATGAGGCTAAAAATATTTACAAAGTCTTGGTAGATTTTGGAGGGAATTTTTAAAGCCGGCAGTGAAAGTTTGACAAAGATTAATTAAGATCCTGGGTTGTATAACAAATAAAGAGCAGATACTCAGCACAGTATTCAATAACTTACTGTACTGTCTTCTTAACATGAAGGGAAAGTGTCATTTTGTGTAGGTAGCAACTCTAATAGAACCGGTCTTGTATTTCTTGCAGTACCATGATCTATGTTCCGCAACCCTATCACACTTGAGGGAATACAATGGTCAGAGCACGGCACCAATATATTCAGTGCCAAAAGTTTGCTCCAAAAACATATCAGAAATGTATAAATACATTTTTAATATATTGGAGAAAGATTTGATCATGTCAGTAAAATCTCAGCTGTGATTATTGAAAATTGGTATATTAATTTAAGGTGCTATTCTCCCCAGCTCCTCTCTTTTAGCTAGTATGTCACCTTTTTCTGTCTGACTTTATATCTTTGCAAAATTTTGGGATTGGTTTTCAGACAGGATTATGGGCTGGAAAAGCAATGTTATATTTTTGTAAATCCTCAATGAAATGGAAAATTATCCAGCAGTTTGGGTTCTCGATATTCAATATCATCCTGTAAAATGGTAATTTCCTGTTTAAAAAATAAACTGTTTGTACTTCTTTGCATCCCTAAAGATTCAAAACAAATTTCCTCCTGAGGTGATTGTTTAAACTGCAGCTATCACCAGTCAGAACAAAAACATACAGGATTTCAGGAATCCTGTTCTCCTTTGTACCTGATCTGTGTTAAAAAAATAAACAGATAGTAAATTGAAATATAGCAGTTTTTATTATTTCCTGATTGTATCATCATATGTTCCTACAAGGAGAGTCTTGTTATTTTTAATGTTGCAAAGTTATTCCACACTTACAAAAACAGCTGTATGGAACCATTAGAATTCAATTTAAATGGGCAAAAGTTTGGAAATTCTCAGTTAAGGTTGTTTATATTCTCTCATAAATATATTTGAAAGCTAACACTTAAAAACTGAACTCTAACTTGGTCCACTTTTTTCAGAAATAGATACTGATTTAATTATCCCGCTTTTGAGACAATTTGGGCCTGATTTTCAGAAGTGCTAATCTCCCACAATTTCCATTAAAATGAGTTGGACTTTCAGTGGTCAGCATCTTTGAGAAAAAGGCCCAACATATCAAACACGTAGGCACTCAAAATCCATGGCTACTTTTGAGATGTAATTGCACATTCAGAATACTATCCAGCAAAGGATCTCACCTGGGTCTCTGTCCAAAAACATGCAGTCAGGACTAAGGGAAGGAGAAGAGGAAGCACTGCTATTTACAATAAGTATAAAAGATTAACATTTGTCACAGTTCCAAGGCTGGGGAAGTAGAGAGTAGGGGGAAAAGCCAGGGTAGAGAGACCTGAACACAGTAATATCTGATTGGCTTATAGGCACAAGAGGGGCAGGGACAATTTGATCTCCCAGAACATTCAAACTGTCAGCAGAAGCAGCTATTGGAATGCCTTGTCTTTACTTGGGCCAACATCTTCTGCGAACTTGCAAAGCGTGCAAGAAAGTTATTGAATATTCTTCTTATGTTGTATACTTACTACTGTAAACATATTTACTACTGTAACATAAAAGAGGCCCAAAGTGAGAGTGTGGCCCTGTTATGTTAGGCACTGAACAAACACCGTGAGAGATACAGTCTCTAGCCCTGAAGAATTTACAATAAAAATAGAGAAGACAAACCTCAGGAAGGAAAACAGACACAGAGAAGTGACTTGGTCAAGGGCACACAGCAGGACAGCAGCAGAACTGGAAATAGAATCCGGATCTCCTCAGTCCTAATCCAGTGTCTATTCACTGGACCATGCTACCTCTAACAACTACAGTAGAACCTCAGAGTTATGAACACCAAAGTTATGAACTGACCAGTCAACCACACACCTCATTTGGAATTGGAAGTATGCAATCAGATAGCAGAGACAAAAACAGAATAAAAGCAAATACAGTACAGTACTATGTTAAACTATTGAAAAAAAAGTGGGGGGAGGGGGTAAAAAAAAGATTTGACAAGGTAAGGAAACATTTTTGTGCTTGTTTCATTTAAATTAAAATGGTTAAAAGCAGTATTTTTCTTCTGCATAGTAAAGTTTCAAAGCTGTATTAACTCAATGTTCACTTGCAAACTTCTGAAAGAACAACCATAACATTTTATTCGGAGTAATGTACAACCTCTGTTTCTGAGGTGTTCATAACTTTGAGATTCTACTGTATCAGCAAGTGCACAGCATAAGAAGCTGTTAACACAGGGGTGGGCAAACTTTTTGGCCTGAGGGCCACATCTGGGTGGGGAAATTGTATGCAGGCCCATGAATGTAGGGCTGGGGCAGGGGATTCAGGTGTGGGAGGGAGTGCGGGAGCGGGCTCAGAGCTGGGGGTTATGGGGCTCAGGGTGCAGGAGGAGTTTGGGGTGTGGGCTCCAGCCTGATGCCGCTTACCTCGACAGGCTCCAGGGATCCCTGCCTGAACTGGCCCCACACTATTCCCGGAAGTGGCCGGCATGTCCAGCAGTGCCTCCTGGGGATGGGGTGGGGCAATGAAAATGATTAGGAAACTGGAGCACATGACTTACAAGGAGAGGCTGAGGGAACTGGGCTTATTTAGTCTGCAGAAGAGAAGAGTGAGTGAGGATTTGATAGCAGCCTTCAACTACCTGAAGGTGGGTTCCAAAGTGGATGGAGTTGTTCTATCATCTGCCGCCACTGAAAACAGCCTAAGGAGCAATGGTCTCCAGTTGTAGTGGGGGAGGTCTAGGTTGGGTATTAGGAAAAGTTATTGTGGCGTTGCACTCCATATGTTTTATGGAAATATGCTTATGAGTGTGAATATGATGTAACTGAAATATGCTTTATGCAAAAGGTCTCTTGTAAGGTATCATAACAAAGGTTATAACCTACTGAATATATTCCTCCTATTTGTATGTATGTATCATTCTTGTGTCTGAAGCTAGAAATATGAAGTATAATTCTAAGGGGGTGGAACAGAAAAAAGGAGGCTGCCAGTCATGAGAACACCCCTGCTTTCTACCAAAGATGCCTGTTGGAACTAACAAGAACTGTACCAGGGGAAAGGATTGGGCCCAGACTAGGAAGGAGTCTAGTCTGTGAAAGAAGTTTATTGGAACATCTCGGAGGGTGAGATTTTACCTGTAATCAGTTTCTTAATGTATTAGCCTTAGATTTGCATGTTTTTGTTTTATTTTGCTTTGGACTTACTTCGTTCTGTCAATTACTTGAAACCACTTAAACCCTACTTTTTATACTTAATAAAAATCACTTTTGTTTATTAATGAATCTAGAGTAAGTGATTAATACCTGGGAGAGCAAATCGCTGTGCATCTCTCTCTATCAGTGTTATTGAATGGACAATTTATGAGTTTACCCTGTATACGCTTTATACAGAGTAAAATGGATTTATTTTTGGTTTGGATCCCATTGGGTGTTTGATGTCTGGGTGCTGGAGATAGGTGATCTGCTGAGCAGTTTTTGGTTAAAGTCTGTAGCTTTGGGGGCGTGGACCAGACCTGGGTCTGTGTTGCAGCAGGCTAGCGTGTCTGGCTCAACTAGGCAAGGTTCTGGAGTCCCAAGCTGGCAGGGAAAACGGGCTCAGAGGTAATTTCAGCATGTCAGGTGACAGTCCCAAGGGGGTCTCTGTGATGGAACCCATCACAACTATTTCACTAGGAGGGTGGTGAAGCACTGGAATGGGTTACCTAGGGAGGTGGTGGAATCTCCATCCTTAAGAGTTTTTAAAGGTTTGGCTTGACAAAGCCCTGGCTGGGATGATTTAGTTGGGGTTGATCCTGCTTTGAGCAGGGGGTTGGACTAGATGACCTCCTGAGGTCTCTTCCAACCCTAATCTTCTATAATTCTGTTTCTCCATTTTACTCACTCCATAAATGCTTGACAAGTGCTGAGAGCTGAGCTGTTATTAAGGGACTACTGTTGCTTGTTATCTCTAATTTTCAGATGCAGTACAGGCTAGTGCTCTATTCCACACACTGCTCATTGGTATCAGGCAGGACAGAGAGTAATAAGAGAATTAACTGAGGGACAACACTAGGCCAGCAGCTTGCAAGTATGCAATACTAACATGGCACCAAAGGACTGGACCCCTGCAGTCCAAAGGGTTAAAGAAAGAAAGAGAAAAGTAAACATTCTAGCTCCCTTAAAGGAAAAAAAGGATTACACAAAGAAGAATTAATTGTATTAGGGACATGTCTTGCTATGCTGCATTTAGCATCAGCGGGGGCCTCACAGATCTGAACCTTTAACATTAGATGGCAGGAAACACGGAGAGAAAAACAAAGCATGTTTTCGTAGGTCTGTGTGGGATGAATACACACATGTAAAGAAATTAACAACCAGAAGATCCATGGAAGCCAAAAAAAGAGCTATCTGTAAAGGACGAGCCATGTAGGAAAGCGTGCGGAGCAGAAAGCAGAGAACACTAAAGTAGTGTGGCAAGCATCTCACACAGCCGCACATGTGACGAGCCACATGAAAGAGACTTAGGGTTCTCTGCAGTCCAAACTATAAATACCAAACAAAACCAGGACAAGCATGAGCAAGCCAGTGGCAATGAACACACATTACAGATATGCTGGTGGCAAGCAAATATTGTAAATATGCATTAGAAGTGGAAACTCAGTGTCAACACAGAGGAGAATTGAATCCTAATACTGGTTGCATGCTACCCTGACCCCGAGCTAGCAAACGATCACCTTTCCCTCTCAGGATACCCTCCCAATTTTCCCTTCGGAGGCAACAGATGGCTCTTTGGGCATTTGCAGGAGGCATGAGCATTTGCATGGAAACCCAGGGCCTCCATATCTTTCCCGTTGTCTGTCTCTTTCCCTTGGCAGCACAGCTTCCTCAGGAAGCACAATGCCCAGAGCCCCTTCCAGCAACAGCACTGAAAACATCCTCTTAATCAGGGACCTCAACCACACAGGAAAAGCCGCTGCTGATCAGCTCAGCAAAGCTTTGCATTTTCTTGCCAAAATTTGCTACCCTCTCACTGCACACTTTAGGGCAATCTATGCCCAATTTTCTACAGCTGTTTACAACTTATGGATGAATCTCCATAGAATCAGAATGAGTAAAGCGTTCCAAAATTCAGCTGCTTACTGTATAAATCCAGACTTATACACTTGAACCTTCAGCTCAGATCAGCACACCATGTGTAAGATCTTTGTGGTAGTGTCTATAGCTGGTTGTTAGGAGTCCCAAAAACACGCTGTTGTTGGTTCCTAATAAATACAATGAGATGGTAATACCTTTTGTTGAGCTGGAAGTCTTGGAAAAGTCAAAACCGTCTTGCTACATTTGCAGCTCTTCCTAGTTTCAGTTGGGCTAGAATTACTACCCAAACAGATATTTTCATGTAGTTCTGTACTTATGTTACTTTAAGTTAAAACCCCAAAGGGCAAAGTTAAACAGTTATCCAAACTTGTAGAAACCTGAAAACCAGTTCCCATTTTAAAGTTAAGTGTTGTGGTTACTTTTTTTTATCTGAACCTGTTCAACCAACCCAAGTCCCTATTATTATTATTCTAGTTCTGATGTTATTACTCAGAGAAAACATCCATTGAAATCAATGGGAGTTTTTCCATCAATAAGGACCTAACACGAGCTTCTGGAATAGAGCTAATATATAAATAAAACTTGTAAGCCCCACTTTGAGTTTTCCAGCTCCTGGGACACTGCCCTGAACCCCTAGGGCAGCATTTCTCAAATGTGGCCACCGTGGCCATATGCGGCCACTAGGGGGATTTTCTTGTGGCCACAGCCTCCTGGGAGGTGATAGGGGGAGTGGGAAAAGCAGCAGCCCCTCCCCCAGGGCCACCAGCTGTGGCTGGGCTCTGCCTTTCCCCCCTACCTTGACACACAAAAAGCTGGAGGAGCAGGCAGCCAGTGAATTCCCCACCTTCCTGGAGGCAGTGAGGTTGGGCTTCTGCCCTGAGGTGGCTGGAGGCAGGCTCCAGCCACGGGACTTCAGGCTCCAATCCCCAGCTATGCAGTGGAAGGTTCTGGCCCTCAGCTCACCCCCCACAACACTGCTGGCCCCCACTGCCTCCCCCAGTGCCCTATCACCCCCTGACCCCCACTGCCTCTGTACCCACCTCCCCATTCAGGACTTAATTTGTCCTCGGGTTTGTCGGGGCTGAGTAAGTCTGCTGTGAAAAGTGATATCTGTTTGTATGTTAATCTCACTTTTCACAGCAGACTTAGTAGCTAGCAAGTCTTTTACAAAAAAAAATAAAAATAAATAAATAGCAACCAAAAAAGCAAAAGAAACAAGAAAAAAAAAGACAACATGCAAAGCACCTTATTTGTGTTTCTATTCTGTTTAGGTCCAGTAAAGCATAGAGACAACTGTACGTTATTTTTATTATTGAGTCTGCAAAAAACACTCTACATAAATAAATTACAATGATTTGGACATGTATATGTGCATATTTATTTGTTTTTCCCCAAGGATAATTAAATATTTTAGGAAACATTGTCAGAGTGGCCAACAGCAAAAAATTTGTTGTGAGACCCCCTGCCCTAGGGGTATGTCATGCTGCAGCTGGGAGGCTGTCTCCTCCAGGTCCACAGACTTGTGCTAGTGTAAGCCTTGCTAGCACACTCAGGGCAGGTCTACACTTAAAAACACTGCACCAGCGTACCTGCACTGCTGTACACTTCAGTGAAGACGCTACTACACTGACGGGAGAGAGCTGCTCCCACCAGCGTAGTTAATCCACCTCTGAAAAGTGAACATTAAAAAGGTGCCATTCATTCCTCAGTAGACCTGCTTTGGGGGCACATTCATTGTCCTTTCTGTTTACATTGCCAATGCTATCTAAAAACAAAACCCCACCTTTCTTTGAAACCAAAGAGACAGGATACATCCCCTTCAAAAATATTCCAATATTCCACAACTATGCTTGTCCCATCCTCCTTTCCTTGTGTTTGTGGTTATTGCAGGACCTGTATTAATAATACCTGCTTTACACACTTATACCAATGTGTGCCACAATAATTCTCCCTCCCTATTCTGCACACACACACAGACACACACACAGACACACACACACTGCAGTCCATCTTACTGAGTGGAGACACTGCTGGTTCCACTTTTATGTCCTCCCCACTCTATTTTTCTGTCTCTTCTCCAACAGCTACTGACAGTCTTGAACAAGGTCCAAGAAGTGCCCAGAAGTGGTGAGCATTTGCTCCTTCTCCATGTCCACACACGTTGGCTGTGACCATACACATTGCCTGACGTGTCAAAGGTGTACATGGGTTCCATGCTTTGGGCACTGTTACGCATCCAGCTTCTCAGATCAGGGATGTTCTAGGGCAGTCACCAGGCTCGGAATTGTGCTTCTTTGAGGAGCACCACAAAATTGTTACAGATACAGAAAGCCGCATGCAAGGCATGGTCCAAAATTCAAAGCAGCTACCTGTACTGGCTGGAGGTAGTTTCTGGTCTGGAAGCAGGGAGTAGCTAAGCAGACACAACAAAGGAGGAATTTTGGGAAGGTGCTGGGGGACTATCAGCACTTGAGTGGACTCTAGCTGTGCCCACACAGCACATAGTAGCTTGAGTTGCAGCAGCACTTGAACTTCAGCTTATACCCCATGATGGGCCAGCTATCTCAAGGTGAGAGCACCACCCCACGCTCAGGCTAGAGATTTTTAGGTGTGGATGGGAGTCAGGTTAGTGACAACATTCAAGTTAGAACTTGAGTTAACTTTGCCATGAAGACAAACCCTTTGACACACAGAGATACGTAGTTCTAGTTCCATCCAGTAGAGGGCAGTGATAAAACACATGCACTAGTTCATTATAGCTGCTAGCTAGATGCAATATGTCCTTGAGCCCCTGGAGTTTTCAGGAATTAAAATTCCACTTCTCACACTAAATCCAGAGCCACCTAGTGAAACAACTTTTGTCACTATGCTAAACACACCATGGCCCCTTGGGATAGAACTCAGGTCCTCCTGATCCAAAAGACACAGACCCCACCCATCAAAATGAAAATTCAGTTAGCATACATATATTAGGGCTGGCACACCATTAATTGTGCTGGTAAACAATAGAATACCATTTATTTAAATATTTTTGGATGTTTACTACATTTTCAAATATATTAATTTCAATTACAACACAGAATACAAAGTGCACAGTGCTCACTTAATTTTTTTGTTACAAATATCTGCACCGTAAAAAACAAAAAAAATTTATTTTTCAATTCACCTCATACAAGTACTGTAGTGCAATCTCTTCATCATAAAAGTTGAACTTACAAATGTAGAATTATGTACAAAAAGACTGCATTCAAAAATAAAACAGTGTAAAACTTTAGAGCCTACAAATCCACTCAGTCCTACTTCTTGGTCAGCCAATCATTTAGACAAACAAGGTTGGTTACAATTTGTAAGAGATAATGCTGCCTGCTTCTTGTTTACAATATTACCTGAAAGTGAGAACAGGCATTCACATGGCACTGTTGTAGCTGGCGTTGTGAGATATTTACCTGCCAGATGCAGTAAAGATTCATATGTACTTTCATGCTTCAACCACCACTCCAGAGGACATGCTTCCATGCTGATTATGGGTTCTGCTTGATAACAATCCAAAGCAGTGCGGACCAACAGATGTTCATTTTCATCATCGAAGTCAGATGCCACCAGCAGAAGGTTGATTTTCTTTTTTGGTGGTTTGAGTTCTGTAGTTTCTGCATCAGTGTTGCTCTTTTAAGACTTCTGAAAGCATGCTCCACACCTCGTCCCTCTCAGATTTTGGATGACACTTCAGATTCTTAAACCTTGGGTTGAATGATGTAGCTATTTTTAGAAATCTCACATTGGTACCTTCTTTGTGTTTTGTTATATCTGCTGTGAAAGTGTTCTTAAAATGAACATGTGCTGGGTCATCATCTGAGACTGCTATAACATGAAATATATGCAGAATGTGGGTAAAACAGAACAGGAGACATACAATTCTTCCCCCAAGGAGTTCAGTCACAAATTTAATTAATGCTTTTTTTTTTTTCCAAATGAGCATCATCAGCAAGGAAGCATGTCCTCTGGAATGGTGGCCGAATCATGAAGGAGCATACAAATGTTTAGCATGTCTGGCATGTAAATACCTTGCAATGCCAGCTACAAAAATGCCATGCAAATGCCTATTCTCACTTTCAGGTGACATTGTAAATAAGAAGCAGGCAGCAGTATCTTCCATCAATGTAAACAAACTTGTTTGTCTTAGTGATTGGCAGAATAAGAAGTAGGACTGAGGGCATGGTTACACTTGCAGATGTAGAGAGCTGTGAGTTAAACCAGCCCTCAAAGAGTTCAATAAGGAAAGTGCTGCAGTGTGTTCATACTGTCAGATTCAAGCGCATTGGCATGGCCATATTAGCAGCTCTTGCAACGCCACAGAGAGCAGAGCATTGTGGTAGCTATCCCAGCATGCAAGTGACTGCAATGTGCTTTTCAAATAGGGGGGTGGAGTGTGACAGGGAGTGTATTGTGTGTACGTGGGGAGAGAAAGAATGAGTTTTGGGGGGGGTTGAGAGCATGTCAGCATGCTGTCTTGTAAGTTCAGATAGCAGCAGACCCACCTCTCTCACACACACTCACAGCAAGCAGCATTCCATAGTAATGGTTGCTTTGTCACAGAGCAGATAAGCATGCCGGTTATGAGAAATGGAGCTTAGAAATGGGATATCCACATTCCTACAGCCAAATTCAAAACAATGACAAGAGTGGCCACTTGACTTAAGGAGATTATGAGACGTTTCCAGAGGCCGATCACAGCGCAGTAATGCAACTCCTCGTTCACAATGACACCCAGGCATTTCAGCCGAGGTGCAGCAAGTGTTATGCTTCTCATGGAGGTGGATTACCAGGAGCACTCCAGCTGCAGAGTCCAGGCGTTCTAAGTGCCTTGCCAGTGTGGACAGGTTGGGAGTTAGGGTGCCTGGGGCTGCTTTAATGCGCTCTAACTTGCAAGTGTAGCCAAGCCCTGAGTGGACTTATAGGCTCTAAAGTTTTACACCGTTTTGTTTTTGAGAGCAGTTATGTAACCAAAAATAATCTGCATTTGTAAATTACACTTTCAAATTAAAGAGATTGCAGTACAGTACTTGTATGAGGTTAATTGAAAAATACTATTTCGTTTATCATTTTTACAGTGCATGTATTTGTAATAAAAATAATATAAAGTGAGCACTGTGCACTTTGCATTCTGTGTTGTAATTGAAATCAATATTGAAAATGTAAAAAAAATTTTAATAAATTTCAATTGTTATAAGTGCGATTAATCGTGATTTTTTAAAGTTAATTGTGATTGACAGCCCTAATATATGTGTGTGTGTGTGTGCGCATGCGTGTAATATGTATTTATCTATACACCCACACACCCTACCATTTAAAATGAGTTGTGCACTGCTGGTAAAGAAAGAGTGTCCATTGTATATGCAGATACCATCACACATGTTCTGGGACAATTTAAAAAAAAATCCAAAACTAGAGAAATAATTGAAAGAAAGCAAATAATTGGTTGATAATATTCTGCAGTGAAACAATAACCATTTTCATTGTCAGGAATCCCCTTTCATGAAGGGGACAAGGGATCTCAGTTTTCCATTAATGAAATAGCATTTTTCAGAACTAATACTATACTATATTGCCAAGCCTCTGCCTGATCCAGGTTTTGAGGAAGATTTGATCTGCATTTTTGAGAGACTTAAATATTTCTGAATTGTTATTTCCAAAATATTCATTTCTCAAACCAATCACCACAATTTCAAAGCATATGCCATCTGTATTCTCTCAAAATATTCAGGGCTAATCAAGGTTCCAGGCACTGGTGTTTGGATCAAGAATGAAAAGCTCTTATTAAATTTTCCAATTCTTATATTTTGTCTGATTGAACAAGTTAGATGCCATCATGTTGGCAGGGCCTGACAAAATATAATCTAGAATACTTAAGGAACTAGCTGTAGAGATCTGAGCTATTAGCTATTATCTTTGAGAACTTGTACCAAACGGGAATGATCCCAGAGGACTGGAAAAGGGCAAATATAGTACCCATCTATAAAAAGGGGAATGAGGACAACCTAGGGAATTATAGACCAGTCATCTTAACTTCTGTACTCAAAGATAATGGAACAAGTAATCAAAAACAAGCAAGCAATTTGTGAGCACCTAGAAGATAAAGGCGATAAGTAACAGTCAACATGGATTTCTCAAGAACAAATCATATCAAACCAACCTAATATCTTCCTTTGACAGGGTAACAAGCTTTATGGATGGGGCGGAGGGAAGTGGTAAATGTGATTTATCTCAATTTTAGTAGGCTTTTGATACTGTTGCACATAATATTCCCATAAACCAGGCAAATATTGCCTAGATAAACCTACTATAAGATAGATGCACAACTATTTGGAAAACCATAACTACTTTGAGTATAAAGGGTTAGCAGTCAAGCTGGAAGGGTATACTGAATGGGGTCCCTCAGGGATCTGTCCTGGGTCCAATTCTATTCAATATCTTCATAAATGATTTGGATAATGGCAGACAGGGTATATTTATAAAGTTTGATACCAAGCTGGGAGGGTTTGCAAGCACTTTAGAGGACAGGATTAGAATTCAAAACAATCTTGACAAACCAAAGAAATGGTCTGAAATAAATAGGATAATATTCAATAAGGACAAAATGCAAAGTACTCTATTTAGGAAGGTATAATCAATTGCACAGCTATGAAATGACTGCCTAGGAAGGAGTACTACAGAAAAGGATCTAGGGGTTATAGTGTATGGGTAAACAATGTGATACTGTTTAAAACACACACACACACACACACACACACACACGCAAGCAAGATTCTGGGATGTATTAGCAGGAGTTTTGTAGGCAAGACACAAGAAGTAATTCTTCTGCTTCACTCTGCACTGATAAGGCCTCAACTGGAGTATTGTGTCCAGTTCTGGGCATCAAACTTCAGGAAAGGTGTGGACAAATTGAAGAGTCCAGAGGAGAGCAACAAAGAAGATTAAAGGTCTAGAAAATGACCCACAAGGAAAGATTGAAAAAAAATGAGGTTTGTTTAGTCTGGAGAAGAGAAGACTGAGGGGGACATAACAGTCTTCAAGTACGTAAAAAAAAGATGGTTATAAAAGAGGAGGGTGATAAATTGTTCTCCTTATCCACTGAGGACAGGACAAGAAGTTAAGGGCTTAAATTGCAGCAAGGAAGATTTAGATTAGACATTAGGGAAAACTTCCTAATTTACGTAAGAGTAGTTAAACAATGGAACAAATTAGCTAGGGAGGTTGTGGAATCTCTGTCATTGTCTAACCTGTTCTTAAAAACCTCCAGATACCTGTCAAGGATGGTCTAGAAGAGGATACTTAATCCTGCCTCAGTGCAGGGGACTGGACGGACCAAGGTCCCTTCCAGTTCTACATTTCTGTGATTCAGCTAACTCACCACATTTGTGCAGTCATTTGTTTTGCCCTTAAGCATCATAATCTTTCACAAGATTAGATTCCAAGCTACAGCACATAAGCATCTGGGGAATGACCACCATCACCTATGTTTGCTTTTTTCATATAAAGTAGTAAAGAAATTATAGAAGTACCCTTTCTTAGGATTTGTTGATAAAACCCCATCCAACTTTCATCTTGTCAAACTCCTGAAAAAGTGAATGGACTTCTGCATTTGGAATCTGAACAAAAAAGTTTTCACTGAACATAGTCTGTAGATGCCATCACCCCAAGTCTGGAAAGCAACCCTGTTCAGGACAGCACTTAAGAATACGCTTAAGTCCCAGTATAGGGGACCAAGCAGAGACCAGGATCCGGCCCACTGTATGATTTAAAATAATTACAGCTAAAAAAAGAGCTAAGAAGAGGGCTGCAGAAATGCAGAGGTTATTTATAATATACTTCTGTAGATAAGAAAAAGAAATGAGTCAGTGTGATACAACAGGATGGAATTTAGTCCAGCTGTGCGTGTCTCTTCTGGCAACCCCAGATAAGCAATATTGGGAAAGTATGTTAGGAAAAACAGACGACAATAAATATCACTATCGTCAATAAAATCCAAACCCTGGCAGTCCTTGGAGTATTTTGTCTGCTACCATAGATCTCACACATGGCCATTATTTCACAATGATCTTAAGCATTCAAATGCAGAAGTGAAAAGTTGGATTACGAACGCTTGGTTTCATTGTTCAGTTACCCAAGATACCATTGTCATGTTTTCCTGTATTCGTTTTTCCCCCACATGCATTAAGTAACATCTTACGTTTGCAGTTTACCTTAAACTAAACCCCAAAAATCTCTTGGGATTGAAAGTCCAGGAAAGGGAAGTTCCAATATAATTTTCCCCAGAATAGCCCTAGCATCAGAATTCCATAATTGTGTATGCATAGACTGGGCATGTCAGCTTTGCAGCACCATCTCGGAATGCAAACATTTTCACAAACTTTCCAACTCTGCTTGACTGCTCTCTGAACATCTGTCTGAAGAAGATAATTCACATCAAGATTATGGGAGAAACTAAGGAAAATATTTTTTGTTGTGGAGCTAAAGAAAGCACAACATATTTGGGAAAAGCATGTCACTCATTTAGTTAAATCAGTATTCAACTCTTAAAAAATACTATTTACTGAACATTTTAAAAAAGGAAAAAACAAACAGCTTCCCCTAAATTTAGCACTGAAAATGACACATTCTCATGTGGAAAGAAAGGGATTTTATCCCTTTATCAGATATTGGGCATTTCTTCCTTTATCTGAAATTTACCCTTTCATCACATTAGATGCAGACCCTAAAAGTTCAGCACATTTTCCTCTACACTTTCTTATTAAGCTTCCACTTCAGGAATATCTATTTGTGTTTATCACTTTAGGAAGCTTGGAGGGATGGCCACCACAATACAGGAGCTTTTAAAAAGGATCTACATTGGGAATTTTGAAAATTCCCAGCCACTCTAACCATATATGTTGATTGTCCCTGGTTGTCAGCCTAAGAGGGGGATTCAGCACATTAGCTTAAAACTGACATTTCCCTATCCTTTTCCTTTAGATCCATCCTGGGTTCTGTGCAAAAAAGAAAAAAACAAAGAAGCAAATCATGTGATTGGAGACAGTATCCTAATGCATGTGCACACAGGGACAGTTGCACAGGCAACCAAAATCCTGACGTTTCCTAACTTTTAAGTGTTTTATTTTGTAACCGTAACATGATTATATACAAAAAACTGTTTAAAACAGCACATAGACTGTATGGGTATGGGTATGCCTCTATGTATGACTATGCCTACACTGCAGCTGGAAGCAGGTCTCCCAGCCCAGGCAGGTACCTCTGCTTGAGCTAGCATGCTAAAAATAACAGTGTGGACACTGTGACAGAGGTTGCAGCATACCTAGCCACCCAAGTATGGCCCCAAGGGGGCAGGCAGGGTTGTGCTTGGGCAACTAGCCTGTGCTGCAGCGTCCACACTGCTCGAGCTAGCATGTCTGTCTACCCAGGCTGGGAGTCATGCTCCCCATTTCAGGGTGAATATAACCTATATCATGATCTGCCATGCTTGCAATCCAGTCTGTCTTGAGAATAAATTGCTGAAGAAGAGGACCATTCCGTGCCAATTCAGAGGACAGAATCCTGTTGCAATAATGGCATGCTTCTGTCAGGAAAAATAAATAAATAAAGAGCTATCCCTAATGTCCTGTTGCTGCAGGAGACAGAGACCATTCAGTGAGATATCACAAATAATTGCTCTAAGAAGAGCTAACAAAAACTCTTTCAATAGCTAACATTTCTACAATGAAACTAGAGATCTCTCGACTCCAAAGAGCAAAGTGTTCACATTTTCATTTCAATAAACTACATCTGTATCCAGAACACTTGAATAAAATACATAAATAATTATAGGCTTAGTAGATGAGCAAGAACTAGACATTCCCTCACAGTAACCGTTTGTCCCTGAAACACACAACCTAGACGAGAACCCTGACAAAGTGCAGTAAGGACCACCAAATTAACTGCCAGAGTCAATGGATTTCGGCCTTTTTTCCCCCTGTATGTCTGTACATAACTCTCCCTGCCCCTCCTCCTTCTCTTAAAATTCTGCCTACTTTCTATGTAGCTACACAAATAAAAATAGAAGCATCTGTGCACTGGATGTGCACAGCTGTATTGTATGTGTGGCAGTACTGGTCCAGATGCAGAACATGCCACATGCTAGTTACTTAGGTTGGGTTTAACGGGGGATTAAGAAGGGGAAAGGGAAGAGTCCACAAAACCCTAAGAAGCTTTTTATTTTTTTCACGGTTTCACCTAAAAACCTTTGTGGGTAAGTCCCAGTTTTAGGCTTTAGTGTGATCCATAAGACTCCCACCAAACCCTGTACCCAGTTTTCAGGGTAAAAGCTCTCTCAGACACCTATGTTTCTGTCTCTGGGCTTGTGCACTGCTGCCTCACTAAGGCATCCAGATGTCTATCTCCCATCTAAGCCCCAGATTCACAAGCCAGGGGAAGACAGGGCCTCCTCTGCCTATGTCACATATGGGACCCAATCTGGTAAGCATCCTCAGAGGACACTTAGCAGATCAGGTCCCATTCAAATTCTGGCAGTGATGCCTAGCCCAGTGGTTAGATCATTCATCTGGGAGACTCAGATTCAATTCCCTGCCAGAGTGGGGGAAGGGATTTAAACAGGAGCCACCCACTTCTCAGGAGAGCATTCTAGCCACTGAGCTATGGGGATGTTAAAGGTGTTCCCCTGTAGATAAATACTGAAAGAGTCATTGGACTGGAGAGGGAGAATGACTCTGTAGTCTAATCATAGGAAGTGTTAGACCCAAGTCCGGTACCCCTGTTCCAGTCACTTGTTCATTATTTGTCCACAGTGGAACACCTTCTAAAGGAAAGATGGAGGGGGACCCACATCAGAATATTGCCTTGCTCTGTGGTTAAAGCACTCACCTGCAAGGATTTGAACAGGGTCTCCCACAGACAGAGGAGGAAATTGAACCTGGGTTTCCCATATCCCAGGTGAGTGCTCTAACTACTGGGCTAAAATGTATAAAGGTAGTCGCCATGGGCACCAACACCACCTCTTTCTCTGGCCATTTTCTGTGGAGCAAGGCAGGTGCCTAATTCATTCCCACAAGAAGCAACTTAGGCACCTGACTCCTGGAGGCAGATTCCCAGTCTTCAAACAGCTCAGACATAGGTGCCTATCGCCAAGAAATGGATGGCGCTTAGAACATACCCCTTTCATCAGCATCTCCTATTAGCTAATTTAGGCAGCTCCCTAACTATCATGTTGATTTTTGTTGCTCATACTTGAAAGTGCTTGTCTATCCCAGTTCATTTTATAGGGAATGCAGGTGCCTAATTCAGGCTTTGTGAATTGCAGTGTTGGGCCTATGATTTTTAGTCACCTGAAACTTAGGTGCCTCAACACTAAGCATTACAATGCCTATGTCCCTTTGTGGATCCAGGCCTATACTTTTACTAGACTTCAACCTGGTCACTAAATTGCACCTATGGTTTTGCATGTTACATTTTTTGCAGTCACAAATTCAGTTTTTTGCATATACAAATAATATGTGCTCATGCATATAGGTTAATTCCACCTACCTGAGTTTTATGTGCTGATGGTATTTGTACATCCAAATGCATGGTTCTGTGCACAGAGCTATAGCTATAAGTGATAAATTGTGAGTGCCAATTTATTGACCACTTTTCAAACCTTGGCTCTATCAGTGTAAAAGAACAAAAATGTTTCCAATACCTAAACCAGGGATTCTTAAACTGGGGGTCATGCGATTATTACATGGGTGCGGTTGTGAGCTGACAGCCTCCACCCCAAACCCCGCTTTGCCTCCAGCATTTATAATGGGGTTAAATATAAAAAATAGCGTTTTTAATTTATAAGGTCACACTCAGAGGCTTGCTATGTGAAAGGGGGCACCAGTACAGAAGTTTGAGAACCACTGACCTAAACAGAATTTAAAAGAATGTAACATATTAAACTATCCTCCAGCCCCACCCCATTCTCAGTCTAAGCATGGGGATCTCAGTCAATGAGACAGACAGGAAAGAACAGATTTACAAAAAGATACATTTTGTAAAAATAGGTAAAACCACAGCTGAGCATTGTTTATTTACAATTTGTTTTGAGTCTTACAAGGTATGCTCCATTTGACTAGCCTTTCTGAGGCAGCTACAGAGGTTTTGGTGGTAATCAGTTTTTTAAAGGAGTACAGGCACTGAAACCATATCAGTTACCTACATCCTAGATGTCTAGTTGGCAGCCAGTATCAAGCGGAGTGCTCCAAGGTTCGGTCCTGGGGCTGGTTTTGTTCAACATCTTTATTAATGATCTGGATGATGGGATGAATTGCACCCTCAGCAAGTTTGCAGATGACACTAAGCTAGGGGGAGAAGTTGATATGCTGGAGGGTAGGGATAGGGTCCTGAGTGACCTAGACAAAAAGGAGGATTGGGCCAAAAGAAAGGCTGATGAGGTTCAATAAGGACAAGTGCAGAGTCCTGCACTTAGGAAGGAAGAATCCCATGCACTGCTACAGGCTGGGGACCGACTGGCTAAGCAGCAGTTCTGCAGAAAAAGACCTGGGGATTACAGTGGATGAGAAGCTGGATATGAGTCAGCAGTGTGCCCTTGTTGCCAAGAAGACCAATGGCATAGTGGGCTGTATTAGTAGGAGCATTGCCAGCAGATCGAGGGAAGTGATTTCCCCCCTCTATTCGGCACTGGTGAGGCCACATCTTGAGTACTGTGTCCAGTTTTGGGTCCCCCACTACAGAAGGGATATGGACAAACTGGAGAGAGTCCAGCAGAGGGCAACGAAAATAATTAGGAGGCTGGGACACATGACTTATGAGGAGAGGCTGAGGAAACTGAGGTTATTTAGTCTGCAGAAGAGAAGAGTGAGGGTGGATTTGATAGCAGCCTTCAGCTACCTGAAGGGGGGTTCCACAGAAGATGGAGCTAGGCTATTCTCAGTGGTGGCAGATGACAGAACAAGAAGCAATGGTCTCAAGTTGCAGTGGGGGAGATCTAGGTTGGATATTAGGAAACACTATTTCACTAGGAGGGTGATGAAGCACTGGAATGGATTACCTAGGGAGGTGGTAGAATCTCCTTCCTTAGAAGTTTTTAAGGCCCAGCTTGATAAAGCCCTGGCTGGGATGATTTAGTTGGTGTTGGTCCTGCTTTGAGCAGGGGGTTGGACTAGATGACCTCCTGAGGTCTCTTCTAACCCTAATATTCTATGATCCACACTGCCCTAATTCTTTGCTGAAATTAGATTGCTGCCAAACATGCCATATAGCAAACAAAATGATCAATTAGAGCCAGGTCACTGCAGAATAAGTGAAGTTGGCTGAAGCCAAAAAGAAACTGTTCCAATTTCTCTGAATTTATAAATGCATGTGATATCTCATGAAGGAAATAAAACAACTATGAAAAACATTCTATAAATAATAAATTCTGCTTATACTTCAAAAATTCTCTGGGGGAGTTTTTTTCACTCATCATTTATTACTGATATATTGTCATGAAAAACAGGACCTTTATTATTAGAAGCCCATCTGTTCTTGCTTCTTATTCCCCACACGTGAAATCCACCCTAGGCAGAGATCCAGTGCAAGACCTAGCTACTGCATAAGTCTGTTAAAATAGTGTGTAAGTGGATAGTTCTTGTGCTGGTCCTAAATGTCTACCTTCCGGTAAGAGCATACGCTACTTATCTGCAGCTGAAGGGGGTATTCCATGCCTGTATATAAGCAGAATCCACTGGGTCAAATCCACATTTGGTGTAAATCAGTTTTGTCCTATTGAAGTCAATGGAGCTTTGCAGATTTATATTACAAACAAAAACAAACTCAATAAAGGACAAGATAGAATCTTTATAATGCAAGAGGACTACAGTGTAAATGCAATATTTCCTGTGCAGTAACATTAGCAAAATTTAAGTGAAATAAGACCATTTTTAGCTATTGTACTTAGAATTCTGCATCTGAGTGTAATTACAAGTGAACATATAATGTTCTTGTAAATCTCACAGGATCTGTATTTGCTTATTTATGCATTCTTACCTTTTTAAGAAAAAGAGTTTGAGTGACGCAGAATCTGTGTCACCAAAACATTTGGGCCAGACTCTTAGCTAGTGTAATTCATCATAGTGCCAGTGCAGCACATAACAGAGACCCTCTGGTTTCAGAATTTGCAGGGGGGCATGTTTTTAGGCTATTTTTCTGTTTTTCCTCTCCGCTTTCTTCTTGATCAGGCTACACCATTGACTTCAATTTACATCAGCTGAGGCTCCTACTTTCTTGCATAGGCTACTGCAAATTAATCTCACATTAAGGGAAAGATGTAAGTTGCAATGGGTGCAACAGCTGACAGCCCCCTGAATTATCCAAGGCAAACTACCCAACATGCCTTTCACTTGCAGCATTGTACCAGAACTTTGATGGATTACCCATTGCTGTTGCATTCCTTAGCACATGCATTCTTCACAGACTATTGTCACAGAAGGGGCTGTGACATCACCTATCTTTATGAGGCGTTCCAGTGTACTCACTGTAGCATATACAGCTTTTCATTTGATTGAAAAACCAAATAAATAGTCTGGCCAAGAGTGGTCCTTTAAACTTTGTTTGCTGAACTGACATACATATTTGGAAACAAAAAAAACTAAAAAGAATGTGTTTCTATTGCCCCAGTCAGACCTTTAGTGTTAGCATATTGGAATTCTTAAACCAGAGACTGTCTTTTTTTTTTTTTGTGCTTTAGAACACTGTCCCTTTTGAAAGAAACAAGTCAGGGACTTAGAAGAGGCAGTTTAGCATGGTAAAATTCACTGAGGAAGTGGTGTTTGTCTCTGCACTTCCCCAAAGGTTTTTTATGATTGTGTCATGAATAACCACAAGTGCTTTGCCTTGACATCCATTACATCCTTACTCTTTAGGAGGCTCCAAATAATTGGTATACTCCCAGTCTTTGAAGTTTCCATACAGAATGGCCATTCTTCTTCTCTTATTATGTTGTCCTCTCCATTATATTATTTCCAAGCTACAGTAAGAACGCTCAAATCTCTAAAAACCCTAAAAGAAATAAAAGAACAAATGCTGCATATTTGCTGTATCATCTCTTAAAATCATAACAGATGAGAGATGGGCCTCAGCCGAAAAGGCCCAGCTCTGAGCTTTCCCAAACAATGAGCAGATTCAGTTCTCAGCTCAGTTCTCACTGTTCTCAGCTCAGATCTGCTGAGAAGAGGAGAATCATTTAACAGAGGAAAAGTTGATGTATTTGAGTCTAATTGCATCATCACCTGGAAGTTATTTCGAAACCCAAAACAAATTTTAAGACACGCAAAGGCCATTTTATTGTTGCATGCGAATCTCTGGAATAAGAAATTAGTACTGTTTGATCTCCACCTACTATTCTCCTATCTTATGCTCTCTCTCTTTGTCTCTCACACACACACACCCTAGTGACCTATCCGATCCTCCCCAGTCCACTGTTTTTCCTCTCTAAGCTTTGCATTCTTGATCCTGTGTCATGGCTTTCCTGATTCAGCTCTGGCTGCTGATGGTGGAACAGTCCCATCTGGTGATCATTGGACTTTCCCCTCCTCCAACTTTTCAGCTGTTAGGTAAAGCTATTGCATTTTGCTTCTTTGAGCGTGTGAAAATCTGGAAGAGAAAGAGAATGCGTACTGGCTTACTCGGCCCATTCTCAGAGGTTCTTGTAGAGGGGACTAAGACATTTGCAATAACCCTGTACAGTACAAAATTACATCTCCTCCCAATAGGCCAAGAGTCCACTTCAAATTAGGGCCTGAACAGCCATCTTTAGAATGGAGCCATGACTACAATCTTATTTCTGCCATTTGATGAAGTCAGGTGTACCTCTCAGAGGAAAGTGTCGTTCATAATTAAAGGACTATCAAATGTCTTTTTATTAATAGGGTGACCAGAGGTCCCATTGTATCGGGACTGTCCTGATATTTACTTGTTTGTCCCACGTCTCGACCGATGTTTGGTAGGGACGTGAATTGTCCCGATATTTTGCCCTCTGGTGCACAGGCAGAGGGGGGCTCATGCTCCCCTGCCCCGCACTGACTCCACCCCTCCCTCCCCCATTGGATCCCTCCCCAAATCCCTGCCCTGGCCCTGCCCCCCAGCCCCTCACTGCCCTATTGAATTCCTTCCTAAATCCCCACCCTGGCCCCACCTCTTCCCCAAGCACACCGCATTCTTCCTCCTCTCCCCTCCCTCCCAGGCTTGCACTAATCAGCTGTATGGCGGCGCAAGCGCTGGAGGGAAGGGGAGAAGCAGGACACGGCAGCCAGCTCAGGGGAGGTGGAGGCAGAGCAAAGGTAAGGTGGTGCGTGGGGGCGGGGCGTGGGGCTGCTAGTGGGTGCTCAGCCCCCACCAATTTTTCCTATTCTCCAGCGGCTCTTGGGGTTTTTTGTTTGTTGTTTTGTTGCTCCACCAGCACCCCCCTCATCCTGATATTTCACGTCTCTCATCTGGTCACTCTATTTTATTAAACACTGCCTGTGCTTATTAAGAGGTTCCATATGTGAGATTCACAAAGCCCTTGTTGGACAGAAGTCGCTATTGTGGAAGACAGAGAGATGGTTTTATAGTTTTCATGATTAACAATCATATCCTGTGTCAGAGAAAATTGCTAGCATTGATTGCTTTGTTGTGGGAGAAAGAAAGGGGCTGGGTCAGGATGGCTCAGGGAGCTGATGATGAAATCTAGAGACTTTCACATCAGCAGGTGAAATTCCACCCGTTCTGAAAGCAATTTCTGGCCCCAAAGATTAATTCCATTGAATTATACTGAGCTCCTGTAACAAAGGCTCTCCTTTCCTCCAGGATTTGAAAGCTGAAGGACTGTAGTTCACTGAGTCCAAACCACCTAGGGCAAGTGCTCACTAGAGTTAAGAAAATAGTGGGAAATTTTTTCACCAAACATTCAAATTTTAAAAAACAAAAAAAAGTGTCATTTCTACCATTTTCTTGACCTTGGTGCATCCTGAGCAGTCAAGCTTTACTAGCAGGAATAATCACCAAAAATGAAGATAAAGCTCTGATGGTTCACCTGTTTGCTGAATGCATATTTTGACCTGTACGTCTAATTTCCAAGCTGGAAAATCACAGTGGGTTGGTTAGTTACAAGACGTTCAGTCAGGGACTATAAATGGTCCGGGATGACTGGAAAAAGGCTACTGTAGTGCCCACCTTTAAAAAAGGGAAGGAGGAGGCTCTGGGAAACTACAGGCCAGCCTCACCTCAGTCCCTGGAAAAATCATGGAGCAGGTCCTCAAGGAATCAATTTTGAAGCACTTAGAGGAGAGGAAAGTGATCAGGAACAGTCAGCATGGATTCACCAAGGGCAAGTCATGCCTGACTAACCTAATTGCCTTCTATGATGAGATAACTGGCTCTGTGGATGAGGGGAAAAGCAGTGGACATGTTATTCCTTGACTTTAGCAAAGCTTTTGATACGGTCTCCCACAGTATTCTTGCCAGCAAGTTAAAGAAGTATGGGCTGGATGAATGGACTATAAGGTGGATAGAAAGCTGGATAGATCATCAGGCTCAATGGGTAGTGATCAATGGCTCCATGTCTAGTTGGCAGCCAGTATCAAGCAGAGTGCCCCAAGGGTCAGTCCTTGGGCCGGTTTTGTTCAATATCTTCATTAATGACCTGGAGAATGGAGTGGATTGCACCCTCAGCAAGTTTGCAGATGACACTAAACTGGGAGGAGTGGTAGATATGCTGGAGGGTAGGGATAGGATACAGATGGACCTAGACAAATTAGAGGATTGGGCCAAAAGAAATCTGATGAGATTCAACAAGTGCAGAGTCCTGCACTTAGGACGGAAGAATCCCATGCACTGCTACAGACTAGGGACCGAGTGACTAGGCAATAGTTCTGCAGAAAAGGACCTAGGGGTTACAGTGGACAAGAAGCGGACAAGAAGGTGGATATGAGTCAGCAGTGTGCCCTTGTTGCCAAGAAGGCTAACGACATTTTGGGCTGTATAAGTAGGAGCATTGCCAGCAGATCGAGGGATGTGATCATTCCCCTCTATTTGGCATTGGTGAGGCATCATCTGGAGTACTGTGTCCAGTTTTGGGCCCCACACTACAAGAAGGATGTGGAAAAGTTGGAAAGGGTCCAGTGGAGGGCAACAAAAATGATTAGGAGGTTGGAACACATGATTTACGAGAAGAGGCTGAGGGAACTGGGATTATTTAGTATGCAGAAGAGAAGAATGAGGGAGGATTTGATAGCTGCTTTCAACTACCTGAAGGGGGGTTCCAAAGAGGATGGATCTAGACTGTTCTCAGTGGTACCAGATGACAGAACAAGGAGTTGCAGTGGGGGAGGTTTAGGTTGGATATTAGGAAAAACTTTTTCACTAGTAGGGTGGTGAAGCACTGGAATGGGTTACCTAGGGAGGGGGTAGAATCTCCTTCCTTAGAGGTTTTTAAGGTTGGGCTTGACAAAGCCCTGGCTGGAATGATTTAGTTGGGGATTGGTCCTGCTTTGAGCATGGGGTTGGACTAGATGGCCTCCGAGGCCCCTTCTAACCCTGATATTCTATTAAATGTGTTGTGTGCCTTTCATGGGTAACCAGCACCGTGCAAATTGTGAATATTCACTGTGAGTAGAATTCACTCCACCCACAGTAAGTGCTAAATCAGGCCCTATAGGCTAATCTGTTGAGAGAAGTTACTCTTTGTAACATTGATACTGTAGGCTTTGCCCTTGGTGGCCAGGTCTATGACTAAGGATAAAGATGTCCTTATTATTGAAGGTGCAGGAACCCAGAAACACACACAGAGGGAAAAAGGATGCCAGCAAAACTGCATTAATACATCTTCTCTTCAGAGTGGGGCTTATTGAAAACTGAAGGGTCCCCTTCAGATCCTAGAGGCTGACTTAATGCATCTTAAAGATTACTTGTATATTATATTAGCTATTTGTTCATTTAAATGTTTTTAAATGCCGGAGACAAATTCTGCCCTCTGATGTGTGGCTACACCTGCCATGTAAGTCAGTAGAAATTCCCTAAACCTATCCTGTAGTTTCCTATGTTGAAATGCAGTATCTTCCTTAGTATTAAAATACTGTGTGACAAACCCTGGGATTTCTCTAGTCATCTTTCAGTTGAAGACATGGTTATGGCTGGCACAAGTGCATCCCCAGCAAATAGGAGTTCTTGAAGACTCATGCAATTTATAAGCAGGAGTCATTGTTAATCAGTAGACCTTTTGGCATTGTAATGACTTGAATATACAGGAACGTATTGAGATGGGAAAAGGTCTGGCATTTATCAGTTTTTTAATATTACTTTAGGAACTTTTCATAAGCTTCTAGGTCCCAATTGTCCTTAAAGAACTCTTAATGACAGTGCTACTATCCCTTTCTTGGCAACTTAACTTAACGCAGAGGTTGGGATTGAAGTTACAAATGCCAGAGATGATCATGGGAAATATTTACATGCCACATTAATAATTTAAAAAAAAAATAGCTAACAAGCCAGACCTTGCAACAGAAAAAAAAACAAACAGTTACTATGGTAATTGGAACAATCTTAAATGTGGAATTAGGTTGTTTTTACCCTCTGCCCCACTGAACTAGCAGTGCTGTGATCTACCAGGAATGGAAATCAAACCCAGGTTTCCCACGTGGCAGGACAGACCAGTAATGAACAGGCCATGAGACTAGCATCTGCTACACAAACATCCCAGTGACCTACAATATAAGGAATGGGATTCAAACCCAAGGTTCCCCCACAGAACACTAATGACCAGCCTGTTGTTACATTTGAGCCTCTCACTCAGAGCTCTGAGGATTCTGAACCATTATATTCTTTGCTTCTCTTCTCTCACACACAGTCTCATGTCAAGAAGCCCATCTTTCTAGCAGGGGAGGGCTGGACGTAGCTTTCCTCCTGAGCCCATATAGCATTGCTGCTGAATTGGCCAGAGGGCTTGCTGCAGACTGACAAGAAGCTGAGTGCACCGCCAGCTTGGGAGCAAAATGCAGCATGTTGAATATCAATTCCCCCAACTCCCGTATGGTAGCATAGGGCTAGGTCAGCTGCTAAAATTGGTTTTCCACTGGATATCAGATTGCTGTAGCTCTTTACAGATGAAGGAATGTTAAGAAGGTAAACAAACTAATAGCATTCCTTTATTATGCTGTTCTGTCCTTCAGGAGAAACCAAAACAAAATAGCCTTGTTTAGTTCAAAAACATCTGACTTTTCCAATAGCATTTATCTTGCCAATTTCAGCAACTGTGCGCTAGTTCAAAACAGCTTCAGCTCAAATTCTGGAGACCATCGTTGGCTGAGCAGCAGCCTGTAAAATTTGCTGTCAGTCTTTCATTTTTCTAAAAGAAATGATGTCAAACTAGCCATATATCTATACCATTAACTGACATTCATCTAGGTCCTTTCTTAAGTGATCACAAAGCATTTTACAAACAAACAGATATATCAACATGCAGGGATCACTCCATTAATCTGTGAAATTCAGATGCTGTGCTGAAACCTCACACTGCTTAACTGTGCATAGCAACAGTATTTACTAAAGTTTAGGGTACAAAGTGAAGAATAATGTATCCAACTGAAGTTTAGATTTTTTGGTAGGCAGTGTATATACACCTCTACCCAAATATAACATTGTCCTCGGGAGCCAAAAAATCTTACCGCGTTATTAGTGAAACCACATTATATCGAACTTGCTTTGATCCGCCGGAGTGCGCAGCCCCAGAACGCCCCCTGAGCACTGCTTTACTGTGTTATATCCAAATTTGTGTTATATCGTGTTATATCGGAGTAGAGGTGTAATTAGCCATGATGTGCTTTGGACAGGACATCAAGGTTAACCACCCCTCTTTTTATGAATTGTAGCACAAGGTATTTAATGACCACAAAGGATCAGGTCTATGACTGTATTTCAAATTCAAACAATGGCCTCTCCTGCAGAAGCATGCCTTTTAGCACTAGTCTGCCATATGGCTTTAACACAGTCTCTTTACTGAACCACCACTATATTTTCCTGATGTACCTATAGTTCCAAAGGTAACTATGGCAACTCCTCATCCAGTGCTCAAAGTGGTTTGACAATTAGTGTAGGTAGGGTAAAACTATGTTCAGCAATTTGCAGACAGAGTCCATGACTGAGACCATATTCCATTATTTTCTAGGTGTTGATGGTGCCTGTGTGCTGTTCTCTCCAAGTAGACAGTATTTGTGAACTTCAGTTGACACAATAAGCCAGTCATTCTGTAAAGTTTGACTCTATGTTACGAAAGTGACTATAAAGCTGTATGACACTTTGCTGGTTTTCCAAACAGTGCATAATTGATTGGAAAACTGTTCCCAGACAGTAGTTATCAATGGTTCACAATCAAGTGGGGTCCTGCAGGGATCAATTCTGGATCCGATTCTGTTCAATATCTTCATCAATTATATAGATAATGACATAGACAGTACACTTATAAAGTTTGCAGACAATACCAAGCTAGGAGAGGTTGCTAGTGCTTTGGAGGATAGGATTAAAGTTATCTGGAAAAAGTGGAGAAATGGCCTGAAGTAAATAGGATGACATTCAGTAAAGGACAAATGCAAAGTACTCCACTTAGCAAGAAACAATCAATCAGTTGCACACATACAAAATGGGAAATAACTGCGTAGGAAGGAGTACGGCAGGAAGGGATTTGGGGGTCATAGTGGATCACAAGGCTAAATATGAGTCAACACTGTTGCAAAATAAAAAAGCAAACGTAATTCTGGAATGTTTTAGCAGGAGTGTTGTAAGCAAGACACGAGAAGTAATTATTCCGCTCTACTCTGTGTCCAGTTCTGGGCCACATTTCAGGAAAGATATGGACAAATTGGAGAAAAAGTCCAGAGAAGAGTAACAAAAGTGGTTAAAAGTCTAAAACATGACCTATCAGGGAAGATTGAAAAAACTGGGTTTGTTTAATCTGGAGAAGAGAAGACTGAGGGGAGACATAACAGTTTTCAAGTACATAAAAGGTTTGTAACAAGGAGGAGTGAGGTAAATTGTTCTGATTAACCTCTGAGGATAGGACAAGAAGCAATGGGCTTAAATTGCAACAATTATTGTTTAGGTTGGACATTAGAAAAACTTCCTAACTGTCAGGGTAGTTAAGTACTGGAATAGATTGCCTAGAAAGGTTGTGGAATCTCTGCCATTGGAGATTTTTAAGAGCAGGTTACACAAACACGTCAGGGATGGTCTAGATAATACTTAGTCCTGGAAAGAGTGCAGGGGACTTGACTAAATTATCTCTCGAGGTCCCGTCAGTCCTACCAATCTATGATTGTAAGACTGATTTTGATACTCCCCAACAAAATTCCACAAAACAGGTCTTTTATGCCTGAAATTTTGCTTGTTTCCTCAGTCAGAGAAGTCTCTTGGCTTATTTGTTTGTTTTGCAGCATTTGAGGTGGATCCAAATGAGCCACGTGAGGTAGCCATTATGTTAAAAAGTTGTGTATTTCACTTTCTGAAGTTTTCTAACTTGGTCTAGGAATGCTCTATTTGTTGTATACACTAAGCATTCCAGAAAACTAATCCCTCTTTAAGGAAGTTGTAAACTCCAGACTGAGACACCTGTGTAGTTTAGCTTATTAAAATAAAAAATGAATGATTTCAACTCTGGGAAAGAGCAGCATGTGTGTGTAATAATATCTGCCCTGTACCTTGGGGGGGAGGTGAGGGGGGAGTTATCTCCTGCCCTTTGGGGGATGAACTCAATGATCTAAGTCTTTACCATCTGTAACTACTATGACTCTTTAGTGCTGAGAAATTCATGTGTGCTATTTTGCTGTCATACGTAGAAAAATTAAACAAATATGTTTAAACAATTCTGGGGCCAAGGGCTTGTGAACGCTTGCTGAAGCCTTTCAAGACCCCATTCTCCTTGGGAAGGTCTCTTCCATGACATAATGCGAAAAACTTTCCTCTCTCTGGTGCATAAATCAGTGCTAATTAAATTATACTGTTATCTACATAGAAGAGCATTATTTATACACAAGACTTTGCACAGATTTCTTGTACCACTAAAAGCAGTAAGTTCTTCCATTTGGCAATGAAAATCTTCACTCAAGTGAAGTATAAATTCAACATTTGAACACAAAGCTACAAGTGAAATACATGTTTAGCTCAATCCTGCTTGAAATGGCAAGACATTTCAAAATGTTGCATGCCATGCATAGAGAAACCAGAGAACTTCCCTGAGTCTATTCTGATGAACAGCACCCATGCCTGATCCATGCTATGTTAAAATAGCTCTCCTGTTAGTTGGTGCCTTGGGTGTGCTGCTTAAATATGGTATTCAAGCCTGCAGAACAAAAGTTATGAATTTCTGGAGCTCTGTTCAAATGAGAGCAATTCTTCTCAGTGATGAGATGTAGGTTTGACAGAAGGGTGGGAAGGAAAACAATCAAGATGGGACAATGATATGTACAGTTTTCCTTGAAAGCCTATTTTATAATAAACAAATCTATTAATGAGAGGTCATAACTCTGGTATAGAAGTATTCATGATGTGACATCTCAGAATAACTGATGCTGCAGGATTGAAATATGACCATTTACATCGATATTGCCATGGTTATATAATTACATGACATACTTTGTACAAGATTTGTTGCAAGATGTCAATGGAAAAGTTATCATTTGCTACATAAGATTATCCTGTTTAAATCCATTTATCAATATTGTATCTGAAGTTATGAATATTAGCTATATATCTATATCTCAAATGTGTTTGTTACTAGAGCAACACCCACAAGGTAGCTTACATCCAGTCTTGCCAGCCCATTGTGAATGGACTATTCAAGATTGATAGCCCAGTAAGGACACTTCACTCTAACAATGGGCCATAGAAGAAACGCATCCCACCCAGTAAGCCTTCTTGTAGATGCCTCAGCACAAATATGGGCAATGGCTGCCTCTGTGAGTCAAAGCATATAAGGACATGTGATATGCTCATGTGTCCAGGAAATTTGAGCCAGGAAATTTCCTGGCACGTGGCAAAGGGTATAAAAGACCCCTGAGATACCTCAAGTTTTCCTCTTTCCTGACTGATTCTCTGGACAGTGGCTTTACAACTAAAAGGAGCATTCTGAACCATGGACTGAAGACCTTCCAATCTTTGGAAGTTACCAGAGAGACTTTACAACCAGCAGTCTATGCCATCATTGCTACAAACCTGATATAAAGACTTTGCAATTATTTGTATGTACATGATCTATTAACCATTATTAACTCTTTTTCCTTTCTTAATAAAACCTTTATTTTTAGTCACTGAAGGGTTGGCATTAGTGTGCTTATTAGGTAAGATCTGAGTTATATATTGACTGGGCTCTGTGGCTAATCTCATGGGATTAGAAGAACCCTATATTTGATTAAACTGGTTTTCAGTAATCACCCATCATAAAGTCCAGAGTCTGGGTTGTGATACAAGGTCTAGAATGCCTAAGGAGATTGCAACTTTGACTTCTTGTTAAGTAATGTGGCAAGACAGAAGTTCACTTTTGTTACTGTCTTGGTATAATCTAACGATAGAGTAACCTCCAGTCTGGGGTGAGTCTGCCCTATTTCTCAGCAGTTTGTCCTGATTCTGGCATCCTCAGCTGTTACCCACTGAGGCACAGTGACAATAACATATGCTATGGGGAGTGGCAATTTATGCCACTGCTGGAGCATTAGTCAGGTCAAAAATATTACACAAGAAGCAGAGCATGTGGAAATCCCAGTCCCAGCCTCACCTACTAGTTATTACGACGAAATAGAGTGAGGGAGCTAGACAGGACAGTGATGAAAGAAAGAATAGAAGTGTAACAGCAGGAGAGATAGAATGGGCCAAACAGCCCTGGCTTCATACTCTCAACTTGGGACCAATTTGCCCTCCCCTTCACCCTGGCAGCTCTGTGAATGTTACTGGAAGCCAGGGCTGCAGTAGTTTCCCAGAGGGAGAGAGAGGGCAGGAGATTTAGAGGTGCTGGTGGTGAGAACTCATTTAAATAAGAACTTCCAGACCCATCAGAAGCTCCATAAGTCCCAACCCTGTAGCAGGTGAAGAGCACTTCTGCAGCATTATCCTGAAGGTCAGTTCAGTGCACAGCCAGAGTGTGTGGAAGTAGGGAGGCTGCAAACCTCCTCCCCCATATTAAAAGAAATTTAATTTAAGACTATCTAAAGTATTCTCAGTGTGACATTGAAGTTCCTGAATGAAATTCAGGCTTGAAGAATTCATTCTGAATGAGATTGTGCTGTCTAGATCTTCCTGAGAAGTGATAATGGCTTAGTACACACTTACTTCTCTAGTCCACTTAAAATTACAGTAGACAGGGTCATTGGACATGGATTTTCACACTGAGGATTGGATGTATTGCACTGATGGCTGATACACCATTTAAGAGTAACAGATGCATTCTATAGGTTGAAGGACAAGATCAAAAAAATTGATGAGTGCAACCCAAAGTGAAGGAAACCATGAAGGAGGACTGTCATCCTACAAACCAGAAGGTTTAAGGGTAACGCAATGGTGTGTACCAAGCATAGCCAATCTTTTGTGGGGAGAAGGTTATTTAATGATTTGTTATGCTCCCGTCACAGTAGCCCATAAGCACCACATAGGTTAAAGGAAAATGAGCTAATAAATTAAGCCATTTGCAACTGATAATATAACCAGCTCACATGCTCAGTAAATAATCTACTACTCAAGTACAAGCTTCATGCTACAACTCTCTTCCTAAACAGGAAATGAGGGCAAATGCCTCTTGCTATCACGGATTGCAAGGAACCCAGCATTTGAGGACTGGGGCTGAGAACAGCTGATGATTGAGAAGAGGAAAGCTGTGTGTAACAAGGAAGATGATGTGGAAGTAGAACAGAAGAAAGAGGGAATAGATTCTCCCTGAGATATTGGGTACACTGGCTGTAAGAAGCACTCGGATTTATCCATTAAAAAGGGTCTTTAGGCCACATTCGGCTCTCAGTTGCACAGGTGTAAATCCAGAGTTGGCCCGCACTCACTGGAAGCGGCCGCATCCCTCCACTTCCCAGCACCGGTGAGAGCGGAGGGCGTCTTTTCCCCAACCTCCCCGCACTCACTGGATTTATACTGGTGTAAAGTTAAAATTTGACCCCTGGATGTAGTATATTTTTTTTGTTTACAAGACCCTGGCTGCAGAAACCCTTATTTGTCTTCACTTGGAAGTCTAGTTTTCCCATTTGACTTTGGCCACTACAACTGAGGTTTGTTTATAAGAGGTGGTTGGTGAGTGCAGGCCAGCTCACTAAGGTAGCTCAATGGGATAAGGTGTCCTGATTCCTTCCTGGACATACTTAATCTTTATCTGAAGCACCCAGCATTTTACACCTATTGCTCAGTTATCTGTTGCCTTGACAGGAAGAAAAAGATTAGCGGGTTTTATTTTTTATTGAAATAAAACACATCAGCTAGTTGCTGGAGATAAAAATGCTAATCCTGTGGAGGGTAATATCAAATGAGCAAGACATGAATCAAGCCAATTACATACAAGATCATACAAGTGCAGGAGGAGACAGAACTCTGGTATTCTGTATAGTAGTCAAGCCTTTTCTGAGTGTTTAATACCAAACAAACAAACAAACAAACCAAAAGCCCACCAACCTTTTGCTTTCTGATTCCCTATGCTGTAATAGTGACTCCGAAAACATGGAGTATAATCCTATATTCCTTGCAACTCTTTTTGCCTTAATTTTGCATAAAGACATTGGCTGAGACCCATTATTTTGCAATTGCCAGATGCATGAAAGCTCCCAGCATGGAAGCTCATGCTCCCAGCTTCAGTTTGTTCAGCTTTTCTCAATTGCTCAAAAACCAGACAGCGTTGGTAAACAACCACACTGCAAATGGAACATGTTCACAAGTTCTTGCTGTTAAGTCCTTGCACTTACTCAACAATGAAAGGAACTGAGTATCTGACTCATTTATTGAAAGTGTGACTTTATTTCATTTAAAGAAAAGACCTGCATACTCAACGCTTTTTAGTTTTCCCAAAGAAGGAGATCGTTAACAGCATCTTTACTCCACATACATTGGACAAAGCACACTAACGGATATTGTTTGGGACAGTGGTCTTGGCCCAAAGCCCAGTTAAGACTACTCCTGAACTTGGGGAAACTTCAGATCTGAACTTCATCGTTTACCCCCATTTCCCAAACAAATGGGTCCTTTAAGCATGTGTATACTCCAGGAAATGGATGAATGATTCACAGCTACATAGCTATATTGTACCAGCTGAAACAAATGCACAGTGGTTTTTTGATCCATCAGATGTGAAAGTGAGGAATCACTTAGGAAACTCGAATAGAATACAGGCTTGATTAAAAGCACATTGAAGTCAATGGGAGTTTTTCTGCTGTAATCAGTGAGCCTTGAATCAGGATGTAGAATAATGAATCCCCATTCCTAAGCAAGGCCTGCAGCAAACATTATTCAGGCTGACATCCCATTACTGAGATTCTTTGGAGAATCCCAATGCATCCTGTACTGCTACTACTCCAACAAAAGTTCCAAGAATGCACAGGGCTCTTACTATTCTTAGTGATAGTCTTCTGCTTCTCGGTATTGTTGCTTTTACATTTTTCAGGTCTCTTTAATCGTGTCATTTGGGTTTAAAAGGTTCTAAGTCATTTCACAATTTTGTCTCGAAGATTATCCAACACACAAAATAAATGCTCAAATGGGTTACATGAGGAACCAGGAGAAAAACTGTGACAAAGAAACAAAATTCACCATGCAGTGATCTCCAGAACACAATCATTGTCAACATTTTCTAACAACAACTTGGAGAGTGTTCTTTAAGACGATCCTTTTAGCCAATGCCCACTCATGACTGGAGAATTTAGAGCTTGTTACAAACTAGCCAAGGGGTCTGTGGTCATGGTCACACCTAAATAACTACCCAGAAAAATTTTACACTGGGATGAGCTATGGCATATGGGATAGGTTTGGTTTTAGTAAAATGTAGAGGTAGGAATAAAAATTGAGTGCATAATTGGAAAATGTTTTAGCCTTATCACGGAGGAACTAGTACCACTCCACTGTCTGACAATGATGTGCAGAAGTGAAGCGTGGGGTTCTTACCTATGATTACCAGTTTGATGCTTTAGAAGTGGGCCCTAGTTGTGAATTCAAATGAATCATAGAATCTCAGGGTTGGAAGGGACCTCAGGAGGTCATCTAGTCCAACCCCCTGCTCAAAGCAGGACCAAACCCAACTAAATCATCCCAGCCAGGGCTTTGTCAAGCCTGACCTTAAAAACCTCTAAGGAAGGAGATTCCACCACCTCCCTAGGTAACCCATTCCAGTTCTTCACCACCCTACTAGTGAAAAAGTTTTTCCTAATGTCCAACCTAAACCTCCCATTCTGCAACTTGAGACCATTACTCCTTGTTCTGTCATCTGCTACCACTGAGAACAGTCTAGATCCATCCTCTTTGGAACCCCCTTTCAGGTAGTTGAAAGCAGCTATCAAATCCCCCCTCATTCTTCTCTTCTGCAGGCTAAACAATCCCAGTTCCCTCAGCCTCTCCTCATAAGTCATGTGCTCCAGCCCCCTAATCATTTTTGTTGCCCTCCGCTGGACTCTCTCCAATTTATCCACATCCTTCTTGTAGTGTGGGGCCCAAAACTGGACAGAGTACTCCAAATGAGGCCTCACCAGTGCTGAATAGAGGGGAATGATCACATCCCTCGATCTGCTGGAAATGCCCCTACTTATACAACCCAAAATGCCATTAGCCTTCTTGGCAACAGGGTCACACTTGTTTAGGAAATCAGGAAATCCGTTTACTTATTATAACTCCCTGGGAAGCAATTTACAATTAGGACACACAGGAGCAACAGAAAAGATCCTGGCCCTTACTTCCATTCCTTTGGCATGGCTCTGGCAGTGCCAAGGGGATAGAGAACTGTACCAAAATGGTAGGCAGGATTCTTCTGTCCCCAGGAGAATCCTCAGTGATTTAAATCACCAGTGATGCCCCTAAAATATAAGGGTAGGGAGCAGGGGAAAAGGGAGTGGACTGCTGTCACTAGCATAATTTAGAGTGGCACTAAGATGCTCTAAATTATACCAGGGTCTGTTTTATCTCTTAACTAGCTCCAGGATTGGGGGAAGATGGCTTAAAGCCTTATTTTCCCCTGCTCTCAAGGCCCTGCACCAAGCACCACATGTACAGACACAGAGATTAGGCCCAATGTCTTCACTTAATGGGGATGATAGTTGTATCAAGTGGGATATGTGATGGTGACTAACGAGTGCGTATCTCACTCTAGGGAGATTCTGTCCATTTGCTCCTCTAGCAACAGCCCTCAGTCACTCGCCAGCTAATATATCTGCAGAAAGTGTTTCACCACTGCCTGTCCCTGGCTGTTCATTTGATCTTTCATGCCAGTTACAGAGGTTGGGCCATCATGACTTGTGACATGCATGCGCCTCTGCTGTTTGCACTGAGCAGACAGCAGGATCAATTTCTCCTACTGTGCCTCCTTGATACCCCCAGTCCATGCCCAGTAACATGAAGCTCACCAGTCAGTGCCATCACTATTAGTATTGTTTCTCTTAAATGGGAATGCCATTTAATAGGTACAAATGGGCATAAACCAGAGTGACCGCTGACTGGGATAATCCTCAACTGCCTGGTTCATGCACTTTTGTGGCCTCTTTGTGCCACTGGAACAGTGCAAAGGGGATGGCACTAGGGCCAATGATCTGGCCCACAGAATTGGGTCTCTCCTTCCAGCTCTGTCTTTAGCTATAACATCCTCCCAGGAAGACCCAGAGATTCAAAGTTTTATTTTAATTGGTGAAGGCTTTTGCCAAAACCCTTTAACATGAAAATTGTGTGTCATATGCCAACGAGAAGAAGAAAAACCGAGCCCAGAAATCTCAGAATGGGGGCAGAATGAGTGACTAATCAGACAGCCATATTCATTATTAGAAACAGATAAATGTCGACATTAATGAACTTTAACTTTCTCTGTAAAATGCTGACCACAAAATCTCTGGCATCAGAACTAGCAAACCGCCCATCAATGCATGACATTTTGTGCACTTTATTCTTTAACTGGATTTGAGCTAATGAAGGGGTCTTACATCATTGCCACTCAGGCAGAAAAATGACAAACGCAGAGCAGATGGCACAATTCCTTTTCTGTCCAAGTACAGTTACCTTTAGTAGAAATATTAAAGCAGCAAAGTTTGTCAGCCAATGACAAAGTCTGTGTCTAATTTTCAGCTACACAAAGCCTAAGTGTCCAAAGGGTTCGGCAGTCAGGTAGCATCACACAGCCACCTTGTCTAACTTCCACGGTAGCCAAGAAATTAAAACATTCATCTCATTTTGCTCTCGAAGATGCTTTCAGAAGCACTACTAGGCACAAAGAAGTTTCTATGTGTTCCATTTTATGAATAGGCTTTTGCTGCAGCCTATTGTTTCCATCCACAGTTACAATGTTTCAATCAGAGGAAGAAATGGTTCATTATGTGGCTAGGTTATCAAAATATAAGAGGAAAAAGTAATGAGGTCCCCAGTTCTTTGTCAGGTAAGAGGAATAATTCAGATAATTTAAAATCATTTATAAAACAAACTGTTTAATAAAATAGTTTAAACCCTGGAACTTTAATTTTTCTTGAGATTTGATTTCAGGTTTATAGTTGATGGTACTGAAAACTAATGAAGGGGAACTTTGATTTGAGGCTACTTTCTGCCACCCTTACTCACATTGTGAAGTGCCTTCTTCCATGAGTACTCCCACTGAACGCAATGTGATAGCTCATTCATCAGAAATTGACAGACTCTGGACCTTGGGGTAAAGTTTTCAAAAGTGTCTGAGGGCTTGTCTACATTTGAAATGTTGCTTCAGTGTAGACACTACATATGCTGACGGGGTGGGGGCGGGGAGGTTCTCCTGTCAGCACAGGTAACCCATTTCCACAACAGGTGATAGCTAGGTCAACTGAAGAATTCTTCTGTTAACCTAGGGCTGTCTACATCAGAGATTAGGTCGATTTAACTATGTCATTCAGGGGTGTGGATTTTTCACACCTTTAAGCAACATAGCTGGGTCGACCTAACTTTTTAGTGTAAACCAAGCTTAATTTTGAGCCTAAATCCCATTTTCAAAAGTTACTTAGGCACTTAGAAGCTGGGGTATCATTGAAAGTCAAGCTTTAGTATCTTACCAATTTCCCATTATTCCTGTTTCTTTTTAAATGGACACTTATTTATGACCTACCTGCAGTTTGAAATGATTTCTTATTTGGGAATAAAATGATTTGTTGAAAATACAGAACAAAATCCTATCCATCTGTGAAAATGGAACAAAACAATTAAAGGTCAATGTGATGTCATAGGAAAAAGCTAGATCCTGTAGTGTTAAAAGGATGATGTGCCTGTGCCTGACAGTGAGGAATCTTTTCATGGATGGTGCAAGAATGAAGATGACAACTAGAGGCTACATCTGACTCTCAAGAAGATGGTCAGAGAAGATGCACACTTCAGAATCTGAGTTTAAAAAAACTGAAGGAAGAACACCAGATGCTACCTGCTATCTGACCAGATGCTAACATATGTGCAAATAGCAACAGTTTACTCTTCGTACATTGTAGTACACCTCTATCCCGATATAATGCTGTCCTCGGGAGCCAAAAAAAAAATCTGACTGCGTTATAGGTGAAACCGCGTTATATCGAACTTGCTTTGATCCACCGGAGTGTGCAGCCCCTCCAGAGCACTGCTTTACCACATTATATCTGAATTCATGTTATATCAGGTCACATTATGTCGGGATAGAGGTGTACATGGTAAACCAGAGCAGAACACTGACCACGTCCCTGAGGTGAGACTACTTAACATCAGCGATTGTTGCAGCATTTCTTCCATTGTCTACATTCAGATATTATTATACATGTTTCAACAGTTGTAGGTCATCCCATGTTTTTCTGTTATTAGATAGCAGAGATAACAGGGTTTTCTGCTGGAACAAACAGCAGGATGTTGGGAATATTGATAATTTAATAGCATACTTTTGTTTGGCTTTGCTGGGGGAGGGCACAGATGGGGTAGTGGGAGAAGGCAAGCTTTGGGAGTCCTTTTCATTTCCTCTCCCCTTTTACTTTCCAGTCACTAACTTCAAAAGCCTAGCACCACTTTGGCAAGAAAGATGGGTGAGAAGTGCTCAGCCTTGCTCCTTCCAATGCCATCAACATTATTCTGTGCATCGCCAGACAGAAGGGATGGGAGGGCAGAAATCTCCCCCCTCCAATGAAGCCAAGCATGGGCTTGATCCAAAGCCTATTCAAGGCAACGGACAGAGTCCCATTGGTATCAGTAGACGTGATCAGGCCCCAGGTCTGCACTCCCAACCTGAGACAGCAACGGAGGAGGGCAGGGCCTATGTTTGGATCCTCCTAAAGCACATGCCACCTGGCTTGAATTCCTTTTGTCACATATACTGTTATGTTCTTCACATCCTAGCTCAGGTACATTATGCTCCATTTTACACTAAAGTCTCTTTGAAAACTAATGCTCACTCTCATTTTGAATTTCTGGAGTGTAGACTCTCAGCTTGTTTGTTAGGAAAGCATGTAACTGTTCTAGTGGATGTACTTTGGTATGAATTATTTCACTGTTAATCTACTTTCCTTCCCTCACATGACAGGATTAAGATTTTATGGGGCCCTGTGTAAAAAAACCCAAACAAACAATGTCATTGTTGTCACCCAATTACACATAGGTTCAAGTCCCATCTTTTTTCCTTCCTTCAGGCAGTTAATACTTCCACAAGCTGTCTCTCAGGCCCCACTCTTACGCTCCACTCACATGCAAGAGCGTAGGTTACTGGCTGTTCAACGACCTCCCCTGAACTGCAGGCAGATCATGAAAAGGTACAAGGGGAAAAGCAACATTTTTAGGTCAGTTTCTTCAGATTACGCTCATGAGCTGGCTGACAGCATCTTTTAAATTAATATCTGGGCCAGTGACATTTTGAAGAGCATTTGCAGCTTCTCTGTACTAGGACCCTGTGCAAGTGCTACATTGGCAACAGCACTCCCAAATGACTCATGGCCAGACATTTGTTTTTAAACACACATGAGGAAGGGCCAGGGGTCTTCAAAATAGTTATTCTTCCCCAAAGGAATTTGAAAACAAATACATCTATAGGGATTTTCTTTCCACTACAGATCTGAGTCAATCTTTGACATGATATACAGAGAGAGCCAAAGGCTTGGTTATTCTAAATCATTTGTATTGCGTATATTATTTTGCTTTACTGACATCTCTTTCTGTGCAAAACTATCCTCCTCATGAGAGATCCCCAAGACATTTATTTTGGTTTTCTTCTGTAAAAATACTTTCATAATATTTTATAGTGATCAATTGCCACCCAAAAGCATCCTTTTTGTCTACATTTATCTCAACCTCTTAGGTCCCAAAATCCCTTGGGAATTCTGGTCTTAACAGCTGGGTTAGAAATACCAGGAGAATGAATGTTCTTGTGCTTTCTCTTTTTGGCTACAAGCAGGAGGGGAGACCATGTCTATAGGAGTTCCCATGCCAGAAAAGATCAACAATTTAGTTAGCTCAGCATCCTGTCTCTAACCGTGCCCCAAAGCTGGATGATTCAGAGCAAACCACAAAATCCTCACGTTACATTTACTTGTGCAATGTGATACGATGTGGGGTGAAGTACAATAGGGCACTTGCCACACACACTCTCCCTCCCTCCCTCAAGGCCTGGGGTGACACTGCAGCACCCAGTTTCCCCTGCTCAGAGCCCCTTAACAACTCCATGCAGCCTGAAAGGTGTGAGACAGAAGTTCCCTGCTGGGGTTCTATTTTAGGAGAGTCCAAATACAAAAAATAAATAAAGTCTCTTCTGCCCAGACTCCAGGCAGCCCCAGCCCCTTCTCCCTGAGGGACTGTCTCTTTCTGCTAACAAAGCAGGTAGAGGGGAAGACACAAAACCTGGCTTGCCTTTCTTTGCCTTCTCCCTGCTCCAGCCCCTGGTTGTCATTCAAGCACCTCATTCTCCTTCTGAGTCAGGACCCCCTAGCCCAGTTATAACCAAACAATCACTTTTACTCCCTGCTGGAACCAGCCTTGATCCCTGCAGCACTCACCTGTAGCTACTTTCTCAGACTAACTGCAGCTTTCCAGGCTTCTCTCCTGCTAGCACTCCCAGCCCTGACCAGCTGGAGCATTATGCTCCCACTCAAGCTCCATTCCCCAGAGACTACCACAGGCATCACTCCTTTCCTCCCTTATCTCCCCACGCTTGGCCTGAGTTAATCACATGTCCAAAATCATTCTCCCACCTGGGGAGGTGAGCTGATCTTGTCCCAGGTGGGGCTGAGGCCCCATTTCCCCATGAAGGGGCCAGCCACCATGTGACATGAAGGCAGGATTTTTTTTTCCCTGATGGTCACCATAGTTTAATGATCAATATATTTCAGCAATTCATCAGGTTAGATCTCAACAATATCACCGTACGGACACCTTGATTTTAAATGGTGCATGCCCATTTCTCATGTTAATTTAATGTGCTGTGACATTCTCTCTTACACTGCTGGACTTTTCAGATATATTTCATATCACCAGCCATACAAAATCACAGAATTGTTGATAATCTGAGATACAGTCAGACTTTGCACTGATGTCTCTCCAGTGCATTCTCAATGCTGCACCCACTTTACAGCAGGAATAAAATATACAAGCTAGATGAAAAAAGTGACGTGTCACCTTATTATTTGCCAGGCCAAGCTATTACATGAAGTTCAGGCATGTTGGCTCTGTGGGGTCCAATAGAACACTGCCAGTCTTGTTACCTACCGTTCCCTCAACATCCTATCTTACCAATATGAAGGGCCACACAGGGCAAAGGACTATAACTAATAAGCAGTCATTGAAGCACCACTTGGTACAAAACACCAGTGGCTCGGTTGCTGAATACTGCTAAGAAGCAGTGCTGTATGTGTCAGCCTGCTATCACTGTCCCCCCACAGTGTAAATCCAGCAGTAACACAAGGTACAGCCACAGCAAAGGGATAATAATCACTAATATGGCAAGAGCAGTTAGACTTCGGTATCTAACACTGTCTGATGGTGGGCAAAATCAGCCAATACATCATGGGGAGCTTCTCTGCACAAGAAGCTAACGATGCACCTACTTAAGCCCAGAATGTGTGAGAGGTTGGACTATCTGATCCCACTCCTGGCCCATTTACAGTAGTTACCAGCTAATTTTTCTTTGAGAGATATATGGTATGTACCAGCAGAGTGGGTCACCTGAGCTAGCAACATTATGGTATCGTTCACCCACAGCATCTCTCTCCCCATGGCTTTTCATGCTCAAGGGCTAACGTGCTGTAAGGTATGAAAACATTTATACATAAGCAGAAAGAGCCTAACCCTCTAGGAAAACCCTGTGTAAAGCCAAGAGCTCTGAGTAGCAGGCGGAAGGCTGCTTTTATATAGCATTCCCTGGCTCTCCTCAGAGCCTGATTTGGGCCTTCAGTCCCTAGCCTGCTTCCTTACCCTACTCCGAGCACCTGTGGGAGAGCTGAGGCGGAAGTTAACTCTCTGCTTCTGCTGCTCAGCTGCGGTCTCTATACCCTATCATAGGGTCTATATAGATTTTTAAAACTCTGCAGCAATAGGTTAGTTTTGCATGTGAGTAAACTCATTATTCCATTGGTTGTTGATTGAAGTATATTAGCAGAAACTTTCTAGCACATTCAGTTGCTAGACCACAGCTGTGTACTACCTAATGATGGTATTATTATTATTTTAAATACTTAGCATTCATATGGCATCTTCTATTTGAAGTTTTCAATGAACTTTGCAAACATTCAGTCATTTTCACAGCAAAACTCTCTGAGGTGAGTATTATTATCCCTATTGTATAGATGGGTAAACTGAGGCATGGATCGGTGACATATCTTGGATCACACAGTAAGTCAGTAGCAGCACTTGGAATTGAACCTAGAAGCCCAGACTCCCCAGCCTCTGTTCTGATCACAGGATAATCCCTCCCCAGAATAGCCTTATTCTCTTCCTTGTTCCTATTAAAGTTCAAATACTTATTTTCACTTCCTACTTGATTAATAACACTGCAGTTATTCATGTTTATGCATCAACCTTTGTATTTTTGTCTCTGTACAAGTTTTCACTTTAATAACTGCCTGCACAGCATTTCATATGCTGGAAAGGGGAAGAATTAATTACAGTAGCAACCCAATGCAATGCTGTAAACTCTGTAGTGGAAATGGCAATTAATGCAGAAAGGGATTTTTCTAGTTTAAAAAATAAGGCTGAATTGTGAAAACGTAGATGCAAGTATTTCCTGTGTCACTGAATCCCTTGTCTTATGAAACTACTGCAAGCTGATGTTTTCAAAGCATCATTTACAGACAGAAAGTACTAAAACATCATGATTTAAAAGGAGATCAGCTACCACGAATGAGTCAGGATTTCATCTGAAAATGTATCAATGAGTACATTATAAATACTGTCAAGATTTTCCTTTTGTGGCTACCAGTGGCATGCAAATTTAAAATCTAGTTACCTTTATGCAAATACATTCTGCATTCTAGTTGTCTGGGTTTCGATACATAGAACTCTTTAGCCTATTAATATTCTCAAGATCTTGTTTATATTTAAACATATCCAGGACACACACATACACATATATATATATATATATATGGAACTTCAAATGCTGGCCTTCCATCTAAATAGCATCAATCTGTTCCCTATCTAATAAGGATGTTTATTAAAAAAGGAAAAGGCTGATTTAGTTGACAAAGTACTGGATATGTCCAAATCATATAATCAATATTGGCTAGCTTATTGCAGGGTCAGAGCCTAGAGACTCACACTATAACCAAGCCATGGTCATAATTGATACTACAATACCCAAATAATATTATAATTCCTTTTGTAAAAAGAAAAAATCCTGTTTTACAGCCTCATAGGCCGTGTGTCTGTGTGCAGATAGATGTGGAATTCCCTGTCTACAGTTCAGCTCATGCCAAGTTTGTAGCTACAACTCCATCCATTTAGTAATTTGCTTTCAAAATCTAGATACACTAACTATTCAGAGAACTTCTCTACAAACATGCCTTTCCTTAAATATACCATGTGACAGTGTCTTTCGGATTAGTGGTCCTTTTCCCTTTGGCTTGCATGAGTTACCTGACTTCAAATTACATTTTCCAATAGAGAAAATGGGGGAAGCAGGGAAAGGAAAATAACTTAATTTTCTGTGCAGATCACACATTCCACTGCCCTTTTAGTTTGTCTTCTGAAAGCTCAGATTAAACACGATTTCATACTTGTACTTGGATTGGTTATTTTGTATAGAACATTGCCTGCTTAGGAATAAACATCTTGTCAGATACAAAGCAACACAGACTGATTTATTCAGCAGTATAAGAACTGTTTCTAGCATGTGATGAGCTGAAAAACTACATATTGATTTATTAACTCCACGGATTAAAAGTCTTCTTGAAGTAAAATGCTTTTTATCTGTTTTTAATTAAAACCAGAAGATATTCTGTTACCTGTACCAGTACATATATTCATTAAATGCAAATGTATATATACGTGCTTAAGTGTGCATGGGTGAGCTGGAGGATGTATGTGTTACATCTGCAAAGTTGCATCACCTTTGGTTCTGTTTTATGAATTTTTTAGGGCCCTGGAATAAGCTTTAGTAGCTCCAGTTTTGTTTAAACTTTTAAAATATTAAGTAATATTTTCTCCCCCGCATGATGAAAGGTTATCCAGTGACCACAAAGGAGAGATTTTTTCCCAATCCTGGCAGAAACTGCTCTCTACAAAGGGTAGTTATGGAATACTGGCATGTAGAATAAGTTATTAGGAAAGGTCATAAGCAGAAAGAGTATATACACTTGAATTCAAAGAACAGCTAGATTTTTTTCTGGAAAAGGGCATTCAGTGGTGTGGTGAAAAAAAGCAGGAAGGCAGGATTAAGAATAGCCAAAAAAGGGCAGATACCTTGGGTCAGCAGGTAGGTTTTTAAAAAATACATTTTACACACAACAAATCCTGCCACTTGGCAGGGAGTTAGATAAGATGAATCTTGTGGTCCCTTCTGACCCTGTAGTTCTGTGATTCTATGTGTGCTTGAGCACCTGAGCAGGGATCTAGATGTGCACACATGGGTGTATAGTGGAGCTAGAGGAGTTCCTTTGTGTTGCTGAGTAGCTGACCAATTCCTTTAACAACACCCTACATTGTTGGGCTGTCATTTAGATGAAAGTTACTGAGAGGAAACTGCATACTCCAGTTTCCTGCATACTGACTCTTGACCTAAACTTTCAAAGCAGCCTTAAAAATGGAGACACCCCATGGCATCCAACTTTATTACTTAAATGTAGGCCCTGATTTTCAAAGGCCCTGAGTACCTGCAACTCCTACTGAGTTCAATGGATTTGGGAATACTCAGAACTTCAGGAAATCAGGCTTCTTATTAGATGAACATGGATTTAGGAGCCTAATTTATACATCCAGATTTGAAGATTTTGGCCTTTGTGTCTAAGTTTGGAAGCACAAAATGTGCAGCCTCCAAATTAGAGGCCACTGTAAGCTGGCGCGTCGGGGCTCAACCCTCCTGCTGGGCCGGAGGGGAGCCACACCGACTCGCTCCTTGTCCCCTCTACGTGGGAAGTCCAGACCCTCTGGAGCAGGGGGGCTGGATAACAGCAATCAGTCTCAATATAAGTCCAGTCCCTCTGGAGCAGGGGCTGGATAACGGCAATCAGTCTCAATATGAGTCCAGGTCCAGACCCTCAGGCAGGGGCCGCACAAGGCACACAGTCACTAAGTATACGCCCCGGCCCTCAGTTAGGGCGGGCAACCGGACAGCAGTCCTTGGGCTCAGGCCTCTGGAGCAGGGGCTGAGCAACAGCAAAGTCAATATAGGCTCAGGCCTCTGGAGCAGGGGCTGAGCAACAGCAAAGTCAATATAGGCTCAGGCCTCTGGAGCAGGGGCTGAGCAACAGCAAAGTCAATATTGGCTCAGACCTCTGGAGCAGGGGCTGAGCAACAGCAAAGTCAATATAGGCTCAGGCCTCTGGAGCAGGGGCTGAGCAGCAGCAAAGTCAATATTGGCTCAGACCTCTGGAGCAGGGGCTGAGCAACAGCAAAGTCAATATTGGCTCAGACCTCTGGAGCAGGGGCTGAGCAACAGCAAAGTCAATATTGGCTCAGACCTCTGGAGCAGGGGCTGAGCAACAGCTATGTCATTTTGGGCTGAGCCCTCTTGAGCAGTGGCTGAGCAACAGCAAAGTCAATATTGGCTCAGACCTCTGGAGCAGGGGCTGAGCAACAGCAAAGTCAATATTGGCTCAGGCCTCTGGAGCAGGGGCTGAGCAACAGCAAAGTCAATATTGGCTCAGACCTCTGGAGCAGGGGCTGAGCAACAGCAAAGTCAATATTGGCTCAGACCTCTGGAGCAGGGGCTGAGCAACAGCAAAGTCAATATTGGCTCAGACCTCTGGAGCAGGGGCTGAGCAACAGCAAAGTCAATATAGGCTCAGGCCTCTGGAGCAGGGGCTGAGCAACAGCAAAGTCAATATAGGCTCAGACCTCTGGAGCAGGGGCTGAGCAACAGCAAAGTCAATATAGGCTCAGACCTCTGGAGCAGGGGCTGAGCAACAGCACAGTCAATATTGGCTCAGGCCTCTGGAGCAGGGGCTGAGCAACAGCACAGTCAATATTGGCTCAGGCCTCTGGAGCAGGGGCTGAGCAACAGCACAGTCAATATTGGCTCAGGCCTCTGGAGCAGGGGCTGAGCAACAGCACAGTCAATATAGGCTCAGGTGCCTGAGCGCTGAGGTGAGGGGAAAACTGCCACCCGCGAGTGGGGTGGCAGGGGGGACACAGGCCCGCCCACTCCACTGTGTTCCAGCCCGGGGCCCTATTAGCGGCTCTCACGGCCGCTGGTCAGTGGGGTCCTGACCGCAACACACTGACATGGGGACCTCAGTGTCCGTAGCCTGACAGGGGTCGGCTATCCCCGGGCTACACTCCATATCCCCCTCGGGGCCTACCTGCACACTTGGATCAGGTTCGGGCCAGTCAAAGGTCCTCGGCTCCTCCGGGTCCGGGCTTGGGGGGAGGTCGGGTAATGCCTCCGGAAAGTCCGGCCAGGCCTGCTCCGGCGGTTCCTCCGGGAAGCAGGGCCGGGGAAGCCCCGGCGGCTCCTCTTCGGGGGGGGCGCAGGGGCGGTCCGGCGGGTGGTCCCAGTACCTGTCACGGGGCAGCTCTGGCGGCTCCTCCTCCTCCTCGTAGTGGGCGCGGGGAAGCGGAGGCCAGTCTGGGCAGCTGCCTTGGTTCCTAGAAGGCTCCCGGTCAGGAGCTCCCGCCGGCACGTCTGCTCCCGGCGGCTGCTGGCTCCTGACTGAGCTCTGGCGTCTTCCTTTTATACTTCCTGTCCCGCTCCTTGACTTCCGGGGGGCGGGGACAGGAAGTGGTGTCTCAGCCCACTTGGGCGTCTGGCAAGGAGCTCCCTCTGCTGGGCCGGAGGGGAGCCACACCGACTCGCTACAGCCACTTTTCCAAATGTAGTCCTCAGTATCTTCAAATTCCCCATCTGTAAAACGTGAACAATAAAGCTTCCCTACCTGAAATGTTCACCGATACTTCAGTGATGAGTGCCCTAACAATGTAAGCTGTAAATGTAAGCGTCCCCACTTTACTTCACCAGCATGTGTCAGCCTTGACTCTGGCCCCTTTCCATGCCACTTACTGGTTAGTGTCATAGTTACTAAAAACAGTGTTTATATTCACATATCACATGCTTCATAACTGGTTAATAACCAGTGAACCTTAACAGCATGCTGCTCTGCGGGAGATCTAATCTTCCACATGGTTCCATTTCTGTAACTGATTGAGTGCTGTTTGCTGTGTTTCCAGGACCTCTAACTGTGCCACTGGAACTGATAAATCCAGTCCTTCCTCTTCTCATAACACTTTGCAGTTAGGCCTCCCACAAAGCTCTTTACCATATATTGTGGGTGCCATTCTATAGCCTTGTGTACAGTAAGGAATTTTCACAAAAAATTCCCACCTTAATACCACTTCACCTGCACCAGAGTCAAAAACATTGGGAGCACTAATGTAAATAGCTCTCTGGCCCTGGCAGTCATTTTCAATGGGGTGTTGAGTAGACTTTGGCAAAACTCTCATTGAGGTCAATGGGAGTTTTGCCTCACAAAAGACTGAGTAAAGTTGAAGGATTTGGTCACTAGAATCTTATTGGGAGTCACCAGATGGCACTAAGACAGTTATTCTAACAAGCTCTGCTTGACTGAATGCACAGACAGTTAGACCTCAGAAGAAATGTGTTAGTTGCAATGCAGGGTTCTTTTAGAATGTGTGTGTCACCAGCAAATCCCTGAATGCCTCTTTCACTGGAATAATTTCATAGCTGCATGGCCACCACCTACTATGAAATTAAACAAGAGTATTATATGGTGTCAGAAACATTGCAACCCTCATGATTAAATAACAATTCTAATGAATATCAGTTTTATATCCCAATCATGTGACTTAAATTGACAGTCAGCCATTGCCCTTTTTCCATATAAATTATGCTGTATGTGGTTTGTATTTAGGAGACACAAGTCATAGTAGGATACAATTCTAAATGGTATTGTATAAGGACCTGATCCTGCACACACTTATTCATACCAGTGGTCAAGGCAACAGGACTATAGACATGAGTAAGGAGTATGGCAATGAGTAAAGACCTGCAGGATTTGACTCTGACTTTGTGATATAGAAAAGACTAACACAATTTGAAGATGGAAAGGATCTTCATGTGTTTCATATACACTATGCATCTAGTATATGTACAGTATCCAGCTAGTTTACAACAGCAGCAGGCTTGTGAAGTTTCAAGTGGGTAAACTAATATTTCAGTTGTCTGAAGGACTCAAAGATTTTATGGGTCATTTCATGTTCAAAGTAATTTGGCAACATTTCTTTCTCCAAGAAATTTTTGCAACAAAATCATGAAAATAACTATATGAGGCAATGTTTTTCAGTCTCTTCCTTCAAAATGAAACAGAATCTTTTCATTTCTGTGGTCTTCAGAAAGTTGTCCACGTCACTATCTATGTGCATGTTGTGTAACAGCTGCTGCATTGACCCACTGCTGATACCCTGCAGAATTGGTAAAAAAACCACATGCAAGCAATTACTTTTTGTTTTACAGCCCAGCAGTGCTGATGTAGCCTGCTGATCTAAAACAAATTCACAACACAGTTGTGACAGAGGCTGCTCCATCAGCTCCTCAGTAAGAAGAATTTAACAAATACGTTGCAATTTTCAAGCTCTCTTCCACTTTAAAATATAATCACAATGTCTGCTATTACTTTCTATGTTCCAATACTTTTTAAAACATCAGTAACTGAAAATGCAGTGCCTGAAAGTCACAGACTCAACAATTAGCATGCAGTTATTCTTTTTTCTCTGGAGTACATACAGTTTATTCATAGATTATGTTAATTATCTTAGATACATATTTTTAAGATGTGTAATGACAGCACAGAAATTTCATATATATATGAGTGTATATATAATGTTCAACTTCTGAACATATTAGCACCAACCTAGTTCTATTCATTTCACACTATTATGTCTGGCATAGATCTGCCTTCCAGTGCTCTTTTCACTGACAGTTAAAATAAAAAATCATGTGATCATACAGGATTTGTATTTTTTTTAAACCCTATATTTTGATCCTATTAATTGACCTTTTCCTTCTAATTAAAAAAAGATGGAAAGAATAGAAGTAGGGTGGGTCCATATTTGACTCTAGCATTTTGCCATAATGGTCACATGTTGTGGTTAATGCATCTCTGTTCCTTCTCATTATAACTTAATCCTGCCTCAACTGTCTAATATAAAGGTAATTCAGAGATTCATTCGGAGTATGACGATGCAGTTACCTCTCTCCTCCCATTTTGTAAGTGAGAATGAATTCAACAAATCTCTTTCCTACTGTGTATGTGATTGTCATGAAAGGAACATAAGATCCTCATCTGCTTGTTGAAAGTACAAGAGAACACACTTGGTCACATTCTGCTCCTGGATGCTGATGAGCGTCAAGGACCCCAGTGCAGCAAAACTCTTAAGTGCACGCTTGAGGCCATCCCTGTTCAGCATAGCATTTCAACTTGTGCTTAACTTCGGCACATGCTTGAAGTTCAATTAAAATCAAGGGAACTTCAGCAAATGTTTAAAGCTAAATGTGCTCAAATGCTTTGCTGAATAGGGATGGTTTGCTGAATCAAGGGTTAGGTATTTGCATCAGAGGTTGAATATGACCCATTGTTAACAAAGTAAGTTAACCAAGAAGTTACCATTATAACGTTTTGACTGAATACAATACTATGCAAACATTGTTCCTATATTAAAGTTAGCAACAAAAGTCAAGCTAATATTTGCTTTCTTTCAGTGCAGACCACCTTTTCCTTTATTAATTGTTTTAAACAGGAGGAAAAGCAACATTTCCTTTGACTTTGTAGTTTTGGTTTTTTGATAGTAACAAGAAATGTAACTTTGAAGGAAGAGGATCATTGCACTAACAGGTTCTTTTGATGTCCAACCACAAGGCAACTCTGACGTCCAGTAGTAATATTTTGGGTTGTTTGTTTGTGAAAAACAGCAAACTGGGGGAAAACAGTCTTAAACAGTTGATCTTGTTATTCTTGTTGTGCGTCTGCTGCCATCAGTACAGTAGCACGTGCAGTTGACTGTAAGCGAGTCATCTCACCACAATATTACTCCTTTAAAGCACATTCCTCCTATGAAACTGAGCTGTCCTTTGCCAATACCAAAATCTGACTAACAGTAAACAAATGCATCTGGGCTTATATTGTAATTTAGCAGAAACTCAGACAGCTGCAAAGATCTCCTCTTAGTAAGTGGTTGGGACCCAGTTCAATAACATATCAGTCAAGTGGTCATTTGCAATTTCCCACATTTTTTACATAGGTGTAGGGCCACATTTGATGCAAGGAATTGAAAGGCAAAAATATCTACAGTCTGAGTTTTGGATGCAGCCAGCATGCAGCTTGGGTTTGGATGAGAACATACATACAAACAAAAAATACTGATGTGCAGACCACCCCCGACACACAGACATACTCTGGAAGAAGAAATTAAGTTTTTAACTGGAATTTGTCTGGGTGGCCTCTTTCACTGAGATGCAATTGAGCCACCGGCCAGTGACCACACGATCAAGTATCATACAGCAGGAGTTCTGCCTGCACACAAATCCTCACTCCCAACATTATTTATCCATTTCCTTTCTGCAGCTAAACATCACTTTCCTTAAAAAAAAATATGACAACTAAATAGTGTTGCTCAGCCTGTGTGCTGGGTTGCGGGGATAATGCACTGGGAGGCACCAGGATGACAATGAAAATGAGGAGGAAGAAGATAATGGCTGACACTCCAAGGAAACGTGAGTGATGCGAGTCAGAGGGCTAAACGCTTTGCACTATCTTTTGGTCTGCTATTGTATTTCACTGTTTGCGGAATTGTTTATCTATAGTTCACCAAAGAAAGTCAGTACATGAAGCAAAAAGAGAATTGTGGCTTATACATCATAAGATTTTTTAAAAGCATTGCTAAATTGTCAAGCAAAACAAAATAATCCCCATAGCTTCATCACTGATCACTGCAATTTAGAAGTTCGTGGTATAGTGAACAACACAGATACATTATACAGCTTCTTTGGGGACTTTCCATTTATGGGAATAAGATACATAGGGTCAGATCCACAGGTAGCATAAATTGTCATAGTTCCATTTACTTCAATGGTGCTATGCCAATTTACAATAGCTGAAGATCTAGACCACAGCCACTATACCCACAATACTTTGGTGTACATCATTACAAGTCCACTCAGTCCTACTTCTTGTTCAGCCAATCACTAAGAGTAACAAGTTTGTTTACATTTATGGGACATAATGCTGCCCGCTTCTTATTTAGAATGTCACCTGAAAGTGAGAACAGGTATTCTCATGGCACTTTTGTAGCCAGCATTGCACGGTATTTATGTGCCAGGTATGCTTAACATTCATATGCCCCTTCATATTTTAGCCTCCATTCCAGAGGTCATGCTTCCATGCTGATGATGCTCACTAAAAATATAATGTGTTAATTAAATTTGTGATTGAACTCTTTAGGGGAGAATTGTATGTCCCCTGTTCTGTTTTACCCACATTCTGCCATATATTTCATGTTATAGCAGTCTGGAATGATGACCCAGCATATGGTGTTCATTTTAGAACACTTTCACTGCAGATTTGACAAAAAAGATTTGTACTCTAGAATGGTGGTTGAAGCATAAAGGGACATATGAATCTTTAGTGCATCTGGCACATAAATATCTTATGACACTGGCTACAACAGTGCCACGCGAAAGCCTGTTCTCACTTTCAGGTGACATTGTAAACAAGAAGCAGACAGCATTATCTCCTGCATAGTTATTTGTCTTAGTGATTGGCTGGACAAGAAGTAGGACTGAGCGGACTTGTAGGCTCTAAAGTTTTATATTGTTTTGTTTTTGAATGCAGTTATCTTTTGTACATAACTCTACATTTTTAAGTTCAACTTTCATGATAAAGAGATTGCACTACAGTACTTGTATTAGGTGAATTTAAAAATACTACTTCTTTTATTTTTATAGTGCAAATATTTGTAATCAAAAATAAAGTGAGCACTGTACACGTTGTATTCTGTGCTGTAATTGAAATCAATATATTTTAAAATGTAGAAAACATCCACAAATATTTAAATAAATGGTATTCTATTATTTTTAACAGCACAATTAATGGCATGATTAATCGTTATTAATTTTTAATTACACAATTAATAGCGATTAATTTTTGTAATTGCTTGACAGCCCTAAATAAAACATTAATATACTATCTTATACATTACTTATTGCTTTTCCCTTACAAGGACAGCCCATATTTTACTATACCCCCACCATGGAAAGAGACATCACTTTTTTCCAATCTATCTTTTTAAACCATCAACCTTTCCCCACCCCTGAAATCTGGGTAATGGTGCAGATCCTCATCTGATGTAATTTGTCATAGGTGTATTGAATTCACTGAAGCTATAACAATTACACCAGTTGATGCTCTTTACATTTCCATGTCTGTCTCCCCACACAACCTCCACAGAGGGTCAAAGCTCTCTTAAAATACATGCAAGGGGCTTGTTTCTCAACAGCAATACACACACCAAGAGTGGGGAGAACCTCTTTCTCAGTTCTTGCTCCTTCATCCTGCAGAGATAGTCTGGTTAAAGATGATCACTCTTATGTCAGAGCAAAAGAAGTGCATGTTCACTACAGCATTTGTAATGTTTCTTTTTTGGGCCAAAGTACCCTGTGCTGTATATCAGAACATATCGCAGGGGATATTGTGTTTTTATGCTTGAATCATGCAAAACAGCTGAACCAATTGGGTTCCAACTTAAAAAAAAAAAACCTATAAATGCCAAACATAGGAAATTTCATTCCAAAACAAATTAGAGGAAGTTCTGAGCAATCAAAAACGGTAAAGGGTGCTCTTTCCCAACAGATATTTGAGTTTCCAAATGAGAATGCATTTCTGCCGCTGAACACATGTAATGTATGGTTTCAGACTAGCAGCCATGTTACTCTGTATCCATAAAAAGAACAGGAGTACTTGTGGCACCTTAGAGACTAACAAATTTATTTGAGCATAAGCTTTTATGGGCTACAGCCCACTTCATCGGATGCATAGAATGGAACATATAAGAAGAGTATATATATACATACAGAGATGATGCCATACCAGCTCTAAGAGGCTAATTAATTAAGATGACTTGTTATCAGCAGGAAAAAACTTCTGTAGTGATACTCAAGATGGTCAATTACAGACAGTTGACAAGAGGTGTAAGGATAGTTATCATTAGAGTCCTTTGCCATTTATCCCTGTCTGGACTGCTGTCTCCCAGTCTGTGGTGTCAATGCCACATCTCTTGATGTTTATCTTGAGGGTGTCTTTAAACTGTTTCTTTTGACCTCCCCGTTTCCTTTCTCCTTTGGTGAATTGGGCGTACAGCAGTTGTTTTGGTAGGTGTACATCAGGCATGTGCACACAGTGCCTGCTCCACCTCAGCTGGTGCTGGATAATCCGGGCCTCAACACTGAAGATGTTGGCCTCTGTGCGGGCACTGGCATTAGTGCCGCAATCCTCCCCTTTATGCTGAGGATCTTCCGAAGAAAGTGCTGGTGCTGATGTTCCAGGGTTTCAGGTGTTTTCTATAGGTCACTCAAGTCTCACAGCCATGTCCTCTACACACTACATACAATACACTCAGGGCCGGCTCCAGGCACCAGCTTATCAAGCAGGTGCTTGGGGCGGCAACTCCAGAGCGGGCGGCACTTTCAGGTATTCAGCGGCAATTCGGCGGAGGATCCCTCACTCCCGCTCGGAGTGAAGGACCTTCCACTGAATTGCCGCAGATCGCAATAGCGGCTTTTTTTTTTTTGGCTGCTTGGGGCAGCAAAAGCCCTGGAGCCAGCCCTGAATACACTCATACACTACTCACACACACACACTGCATACTTATATATACATGCATTACACACACATTGCATAGTATATATACACAACTTACACTACTATTCATATGCACTACCCACTACATACACTAAACTCATACACTCCAAACATACCATACACTACATGTACTATACTACAGTCATACTCAGCATTATTACTGGCACACACTACACATCGGGCATATGTACATAAAGTCACACATATCCTGCCACCTATCCAACCCACTCCCACACAGTACACTAGAGTACACTCACTCGGAATTTAAACTGCATAATTAACCTGGAGACACGTGTCTAGCTGTTACTGATCTGACTTGCTATCAAGCTTGGGTTGGGGGGATGTGTGGGCGCTTGTCTGGAGAAGACTGAGAACCTGGGTCTCCTGGTAACAACAACAAGGCTGTACAGCTAGATCTGATTAGCTCATAGGACTCATCCCACCCACTCCATTGCGTGGAAGGGCTGCTGCTGCTCTCACGTCAGTGCCAGAGGACATGAATGGGATTCCAGACAGCTGGAGTAATGCTGGCAAGGGACAGGTTCTGTCAGTGTGCACTGCACCGAGATCCCCTATACACTAGGAGAGAACTGAAAACTCAACGACCGCCACCCAGGAGAATTGCACAGCTTCCCAGACATTAACTACATCTCCTCAGAAGCGCCCGGGGAACAGAGACGACCGGAAGGAGAGATTTTTAGGAAGCAGCGAAAAGAAAGAACTGGCAGCAGTTTCTTTCCCTGTGAACGAATAGCGATTGATGAGGAATTTGGTGACATCATAATTCTCTCTAACACTCAAACAAGAATCGCACAAAAAGTACAACTGGGGAGAGCTGGTTTGCAAGGGTGGGGGTGAGTTTCTTGATGCAACTTCATTCTTTCCTATAAAAGAAAAAATGCACTTTCCCCTTAGGAATGATTAACTAGAGACCCATTTCCCCTCCGGCCGTGGCCATAAGAATTCGCAGAGCGCCGCCACGTGGACAGCTTGGATTGTACCACGGCGAACTTGACCGGGATGCGAAGGCTTTTTGAAAGTGTGCCGGTGATCAGGGAAATGCATCGCGTTAGAGCCCCAGCCCGCGCCCCATTGAAGGTCCGTGTCTATTTCACACCTCCGAGCCCCGCTGTGCAGACAGCCTGGCCGAGACAGCCCCGGGTTTCAGCTAGTGCGCACGAGCACAGACTAGTAGAGCCGCAGCCCAGCAGTGATCCGCAATGAATTAACTACTGGGGCAGGAGTGGGGAAACCAGACTGGGGGAATCAGCTCTGTCACTGCCGGGTTGCTCCCCTCTCTCCCATAGAGACCCGGGTGCTGAACCACTCCAGTGTGTGGGCTCGGGTGCGCGATCCTCTCAGGAATCCCGACTGGGGTCAGAGCAAATCCCTTGACAGGTCTATGGCAGTGGCATGGCAGAGCCCCCACCATGTGCTGCTGTGCGCAGAGTTGAGAGGCTGGAGTGCGATCATCGCCCTCCCCTCCCCCCACCCCCACCCCACACACACTTTTTTTTTTTTGAAAGGTTTGTTTCTCTCTTGTTGTGAGGTAACTGGATAAACACCAGCCCGCTTCCTGCCCGGCTGCTGCTGATTGGCCCGCGGGACTTTCAGGAATGCGAGCGACCCCTTAAAGGCGAGAGCAGCTCCTCCAGCCACTTCACTGCACCGGCCAGGGGCTGCAAGCCAAGGGAAAGCTGCGGGGGCCGCAAGCAGCTACCGATCCGATCCACCAGCAAGCAGGACTCGCTGCTACCCTCGGACTGCTCCGGGAACACGCGAGACCCCGCTGCAAAGAGACACGGGCACTACTGGCTGTGGGGCTTTGCTGAGCGCGTGTAGAGCGCTAGGGACAACAACTCGCCTGCGAGTCCCCAGGAGACTCCAGGGGCTTCAGGAGGATATTGGTCGCTCTTTAGTCTGAGGCTGCGGAAGATATTTTCTCCCCCGGGTTACCTCTAGGGTCTCATCATCTTTTCCTGTAAAGGTAAGTGCTGAAGTAGCACTTTTCTCCCCCCCTGCGACGTACGGTAATTTCTAAGGGACAAATCAAGCAGGGGAAAAACCCAACTGAAATGCGCGAGGGTTTGTGTGCATCTAGCTGCATATGCACTCTCCGGTGATCTCCCCCCCACCTAGCCGCCCTTCGCAGTGTCAGGGCACCTGACAACCTTACTGATTGCCAGCGGCCCCGAACGTTACTGTTCTGAATGTAATGGCTCTGAGATGTCCTTTTATTGTTGTTCCAAGGTTTGTCTGGGGGACCGCGTTCTGCCATGGAGCTATCAGGCGGACTTTTTCTCCTCCTAATGCTTGGTGTCTGTGGAACAAACCAGATCCCAGGTAAGAGCAGTGGCTTCATTCTGTAGCTGGTGATTATAAAGCGATTTGTTGGGTCAATATTAATGGTCAGGTTTTGTTTGTTTGTTTTATTTTTTGTAAAGGCTTCTGGTATCTTTGGTGTTGACTTTGAAGGAATGAAACCTTAAACTGTGATGAAGAGCTGCTTTGATATTTCTAGCCCACAAAAATGCATTAGCCTGAGGAATATTCAGATTAGTGGTTATGAACAGCAAATTATTTCCTCCTGTGGAGAATTTATGTAACCTTCAACCAGGAAGGCTTGAGCACTCAAGGACTTGAAAGTAGAGCATGGTTTGCTCCCCTTTCCACACTATGCTGGAAAAAAATGTAGCTGCGGAGCTAAAAGAGCAATTCTCCCCTATCTTGCCTGTACTGTGCATTAGTTAGCAACATAGACCATGGGAGCTATATAGAGAAATTATTTATGTACTAGTTGAGATCTCTGTAGGTGATCAGAGAACTCTCCTTAAATTTTAAAATGGGATGTGACAGAAGTGGGCTCTCTGCTCTCCTCCCTTTGTGTCTCCTGGTGTGCTTCCCCTCCTCTATTGGTGCTCAAAACTCCACTCACTGTCCAGCTACCTTTGTGCCTAAGTCGGGATGTAAGTGACACTCACCTGCCTACTGGCATCCCACCTGGAATGCACCATGCCCTTCTGCATAGCAGCCCCCCTACAGAACTGAAATAGCTTCACCGCTGCCCCTGCCTGCACGGTCTCTCCACCAGCTCCCCATGCCACTGGACTGACTTCCAACTCCCCTTTAAAAGCCCCCACTCAGCCTCAGTGAACACCAGCCCTTTCACAGCCCCCAGCGCCAGTGTGATCCCCCACCCCAGGGCTGCACAGCCACTCAGCCCCTTACTGGCCTTATTCACAGCGCTTGCTCTGGTCTCTCCACAGAGTCTGGGGGAGATGACAACAGTGTGTTTGATCTCTTCGAACTCATCGGCTTCTCTCGCAAGGGGGCCGGACGTCGGGCAACTGGGGTGCACTTGGTGAAGGGACCTGAGCCCTCCAGCCCTGCTTACCGCATTGAGGATGCCAGCCGCATCCCAGCCGTGCCTGATGACAAGTTCCAAGATTTGCTGGATGCCATCTATGCTGAGAAGGGCTTCATCTTGCTGGCTACCCTCCGGCAGGCCAAGAAGAGCCGAGGCACCCTGCTGGTCGTGGAGCGCAAGGACAGCTCTGGCCATATCTTCAACCTGGTGTCTAATGGCAAGGCAGGCACCCTAGACCTGAGCCTGGCCGGTGATGGCAAGCAGCAGGTGGTGTCAGTGGAAGATGCCCTGCTGGCCACTGGGCACTGGAAGAATATCACCCTGTTCGTGCAGGAGGACCGGGCCCAGCTGTATGTAGGGTGTGAGAAAATGGAGAATGCTGAACTGGACATCCCCATCCAAAACATCTTCACCAGAGACCTGGCCAGCAGTGCCAAGCTACGCATCGCCAAGGGTGGCGTCAATGACAATTTCCAGGTTAGGCTCCTTCTCTCAGTCAGCAGCTTCATGGGGCTCCTGCAACGAGAGAAATGCTTAAAGGCACAGTGGCCGCACCTAGACACCCTAGAGACACAGAGTAGTAATGAGAATAGGAGGGGTGCAGCCGTTGATCAGCTTGTGCAGGAAAACTGTCCACGTCCAACATAAATAGTCTCCACAATCTACTTGGATGCTTGCGTGTTAATGGTGGGTTATAGAAAATCCTCTTCAAATCCCAAGCTCAGTTAAGCTTTAGACTCATTGGGTGAGACATGGTGAATTTCCTAAGACTACAAGAAGAACTCGAAGTTTCTGATCAGATAAATAGTTGTGTAGCAAATTTTGGTAAACAAAAACAAAGCCCAGAATATAGAGAGAAGAAAGGGCATTGTGTGTCTGAGGAGTTATTAGACACTTAGAGCTGGGGAAAAGAGTGTTCAGACATAGGGCTTGCTATCACTGAGTAAACGGGGGTAGTGAAGCATTCTGGACACATGCTTCACCCTATTGCCTTTGACTTTTATGTTTAAATTGAAACTGGATTTTCTGTGCAAAATTACACTTCTCTCCCCTGTAATTGCTACAAAAAGTTGTCATTTTTCCTCTGTCCACAGGGAGTGCTGCAGAATGTGCGGTTTGTCTTTGGAACAACCCTGGAAGCCATCCTAAGGAACAAAGGTTGCTCCAGCTGTAAGTCTGCAACTTTTTCTGAATCCACTGACCTATTAAAATAGGATTCCTCAGCATGCTAGGAAGACAAGTTGAGACAGAATTCAGAAGTATGCTGAAATGCAAATCATTATTGTATAAGAAATTACATGACTTTTTCAGGCTTACAGGCAAATAAATGAACCTGGTGACAGCTATGTTAGCAGGTGTTATGCACACTTCAAACGATGAATTTTTCACTTGTAATCTTGAGAGAGCAAGTGTGTGTATCTATATTAACATGCATATACTGCTTTGTTTTTAGCCACTAGTGCGATCATTACATTGGACAATCCCATCAACGGCTCCAGTCCAGCTATCCGTACTAATTACATTGGCCATAAAACAAAGGATATCCAGGCAGTCTGTGGCTTCTCCTGTGATGAACTTACAAATATGTTTGTGGAAATGCAAGGGTTGAGGTCCATGGTTACAACACTTCAAGACAGAGTGCGCAAAGTGGTAAGTGCTGAGTAAATCCAAAGTAGTTTTCATTAGCTAGTATTTGAGAGTGAAATACAACTCTCCTTTAAGACTTGTAGACCAAACTAGAAGTGTTGAGACAAAGGAGAGCTTAGTACAGAAGATACCTGTAATGCTTTTTCTTTTCTGTTTCATTAAGACTGAAGAAAATGAATTGATCGCCAAAGTAGTGCAAATCACTCCTGGTGTGTGCATTCATAATGGAATTCTGCACAAAAATAAAGAAGAGTGGACTATTGATAGCTGCACTGAATGTACTTGCCAGGTAAAGACGTCTTACAGTTCACAGCATGCCAGCATCTGTATATAAACTGCTACCTAAATGATATTTGTTATGTAAAAGAATGAATCCTACAGAAAACTAGGCACACTTAAACTGCATATTGTATCATCCTCTGAAAGACCCATCTAGCACCCAGTGATGTAGTAGGCTGTGCTGTAAATGCAGCTTTCATTTAATGTTGCTGAAAAAGCATTTTAGGAGGGCGTAGGCTAAAAACATCCAACTGATATAGTAGTCTATTAACCAATCTATTTCAGTGATTTGGGGAATGCCTCTGTTTGGTTTACACAAACCAAAAAGTAAACTAAGTTAAATACTTGGGTTCCAAATTAGGCGCTCAACTGCACCTTTTACTTACTTAAATGAATAGGAATGAATCCTTGCAGTTCACCAGAAAATGTAACCAGTTAAAAGAAAATCCTGATTCTATAATGAAACTGTTAATGTCACTGAATTTGCAGACATTTTGCAGCCTGAAAGGAAGGACTATTTCAAAGTTGGTAACTGCTAGCCAAAACTACCACAGAACTATACAAGGAATTCATTCTTCAATCTGTTCTGTTCCTGTGGAATGCTATAAAATATCCTAAAATGCTGAATAATGCCATAAATATAATTCCACAGACTTCTTTTCTTAAAACTCCTTTTATGGCATTCTTCAAATCTTAATTATACCTTCTTAAAAACACTTTGGAGTACAAATCCCTCAAAGCCTGCTTCAATCTGGAAACCAAAAGCTAAGTATTGGATATAAATGGAATACTTGTAGGCCTTCATATTCTTTTTAACTTGGTCCAGTCATTCCTAGACCAGTTATTAGCTGAATACAACTACCACTATTGTGTCAGCTCTAAATACAACAAGGAGTCATGCAGTAGACTTACTACTGAACCTTTTCCAAGAAGTTCAGTAGATAATAGTCTTTAGCATTTGACCTTTTTCAGCTTAAAATTTCAGCTTAAATTTCTTTGTACTTGCTTAGTTATGATTCTTCTTCTTTGTAGAATTCTGCCACTATATGCAGGAAAGTGTCTTGCCCTCTCATGCCTTGTTCTAATGCCACCGTTCCTGATGGGGAGTGCTGCCCGCGATGCTGGCGTAAGTAGTTAAATTTGCTTGGAATTTTAGCTGTAATCTGCTCTGCTGTCTCACTTAGCTAGATATACTGTACTAAAATGTACTCTAAATAACACAATTGGGCATAGGGTTACACCACTGGAAAACCATTAGCCTTAGTTTGCATTAACTGAATTTTGACACCCTTAAATGATCATGCAGTCCTGTTCTAAATAGACTATAGTTGATAAATTAGCTATATTAAATTCTAATTACCACTTCTCAAAGTAATGACCACTGCGATACTGGAAACATGAAGATACTTCAGGCAGTCCAGGCATGTTTGCAATGAAAGGAGGGTGGGGTGGACATTTCAGATGTGGTTACTTGCTTTTGAATTTGGTCTTTATGGCACTGATCCAAAGAAACATGCCACATAAAGGAAGTTTAACTGTCCCTCAAAAGCCCGTACTACAAAGTACTGTAGACAATGTAGTCTGATGTAACCAGTATTGAAACTGGAATGCTCTAATACCAATCAAACATAAGTTCTTCTTTTAAATCATCTGAATTTGGAACTGTTGTATTTGGATAGCTTAGTATCAACTTTCTCCAGCAAAATATTTGACTTTTCAGTATAAAATTTGCAGAAAGACTGTATCTCTTAAAATATCAGAGAAGTAAAGCTGTTACCATCAGGTTCTCTGATAACAACTTTTCTGATTAGATTTCTATCTTCCTCCACAATAAATATAACTATACTGTAAACTATTTACAAGAATATTTTGTCGTGATTATGCTTTTAAAGTGAATCTTCAGAGATTTAGCAACTGAACTATGACCACAATATAACACGAATAATGAATTTAGGAATGACAATAAAAGCAAAAATAGCATAGAACTCAAGTCATAATGACACGTGTTTGTTTTTGATATATCACAGCTTTCGCTGTATTACATCTGAGTGAACAGAGGGTGCTTGTATAGTAAACGAGTGGCCTTATATCTTCAAAGTTTATGGTGAAAAATAAGAATGCAGGTGCTAAAGTTACAACATATGTACCTAATAACTAGAGCTGTGCAGAGGATGGACATTCTGTTTCATGAAAGATTTTGAAATTTGGCTTCATTTTGAATCTGAACAAAACCCGAAAATTTCAAAATTCCCCAAATGAAAGTTTTGAAAACTTTGTTTTGGACTGATCAAAACACTTCATTTGGATTTCAACTCTTTAAATCATATAACATAAATAAATTTTCCCAACAAAAAGTGAAACAATTCATTCTGAAAATGTCAAAATTGGATATTTTGACATTATTGGAACTTTTTTTTCAAGGTTTTTCTCCAAAATGAAATTTTGGCAGAAGAAACATGATTTTGCAAAGCATTTAGATTTTGACCGAACTGCATTTTCTGATTAAAAAATGGCTCTGAAGTTCTTCCAAGCAGCACAACTTATGGCCTAATGGGTTCAAGATAAGCAGCAATAGTACATACATGCAGCCGTTGCCTAACTGTAAGCTGGTCCTCCAAACAGTGAACTGAGAAACTCTTATGAAAGTAAAGTTCAGCACTAAACTAGTTGTGTTGCCCTTGGCTTCCTCTGTGCTTGGCCACTGAGACAACACCACAGAACCTTTAAAGTTCATGCTAAAATGTTTTGTAAAAGGAAGGGAAATGACCAATGTAGCCTTTGATTTTTTTTTTTTGTCAGGGGAAAAGAGTTTAAACACAGTCTATAAAATAGAAGTTTCTTATTCACATTTTAAGCATAAATGTACTTCTGTTACAGCCAGTGACTATGCAGAGGATGGCTGGTCCCCTTGGTCTGAGTGGACTTCATGCTCTGTGACCTGTGGGAATGGGGTTCAGCAGAGAGGCCGTTCTTGTGATAGTCTCAATAATCGCTGTGAAGGTTCCTCTGTGCAGACTCGTACCTGCCACATTCAGGAGTGCGATAAGAGATGTAAGTATTTCATCTGCTTGCATAGTTCATAAAAATTACCTGAGCCCACCCTTGGCTTCCACAGTAGTAATTTAAGTATTAAATTAACACAAGTCATAGTAATGATTTAAACCACAATAAGCTGCTTACAGATGGTACAAAACATTAGTCTCTAGCTCTAGCAGTTCCTGAGATTTTTGTCTATTAAACTCATGTCAAAATTGAAATGTATGCACTGGAAGCAAGCATGAATGTTTGTTTTGGCACTGGGCCTGAACTAAACATAGCAAAATCTCAGGCCAGCATGCATTTAATTTTTTTTTAATCTGTAGCCACGATGGTGGTGTAGTAAAACTCTGGTTTTTATTTAATAATGGCATTCACACACTGCCAAAAATCTTCTAGGAACTATGCAGACATGCCTTAAAGAACTCACAGATATCTCATAGATAGTAATAGGTGTTTGTCTCTTCTAAAGTCAAACAGGATGGTGGTTGGAGCCATTGGTCACCATGGTCATCATGTTCTGTTACCTGTGGCACTGGCATGATCACTAGAATCCGTCTTTGCAACTCTCCAGTCCCACAGATGAATGGCAAACCGTGTGAGGGTGAGGCAAGAGAAACCAAATCATGCCAGAAAGACCCTTGCCCAAGTAAGTATACTGGTCAAATAGAGACTATTACATTATTTAGCTTAAACAATAAACCTCTTGAGCTGGAAGTTGCTATATAATCTATTCCTGGCAACTGTCTCTTGTTTAATCAACTGCTGGGTAAAATCTCATATTTTATCTGTAGTGGCTTTTTTAATAATAAGTAAATTAAAAAATTAGTTTGAATAACACTCAGGCTCTAATTTTAGCAAACTTAGAAATGAAAAATTTAGGTGCTGCCATTCTGCCCTTTATTATTTCATGACGTCTAAGTGCAGCAGTGGTCTTGACACATACATCAATACCTAGGTTAGATGCAGCTAGTAGTATCTTGCTGAATTTACAATCAGTTCTGTGAATGGTTACATTTTTGCATGGATTTGCTTTGTAGTAAATGGAAACTGGGGACCCTGGTCTCCATGGGATGTATGTACAGTCACATGTGGAGGAGGCATTCAAAAACGTGGACGTCTTTGCAATGATCCTGAGCCTCAGTATGGTGGGAAGGACTGCGTAGGTCATGCCACAGGGACCCAGGTCTGCAACAAGCAGGACTGTCCAATTGGTGAGTAACTTTAGTTTTAAAAAAAATGTATTTTTGTAGCCCTGAGATACATTTACATCTTCAAATACCTGTGCAAAAACTACACCTCATCTGAAGTCTGTATTATCTACATTTTAGTGATGGGGAAAACTGAGAGTCAAATTCTGCTTTCCATTATATTGCTACAAATCTAGAGCAACACAATTGATTTCAGTGCCATTACTTTGGATTTCTATTTGTGTAACTGAGGATAGAATACGACAATAGCTGGATGACTTTGTCAAGCCAACACAACAAGTCATTGGCAAAGCTGAGATTAGATCTGAAGGAGTTTTTGACTCCTAGACCCATGATCAATCCATTAGACAACACTTCTTTCTGTAGCTAAGAATGCAACTGAAACCAATGACTTCTTATTTTCATTTGGCATTCTAATGTCACTGCCACGTAGAAATGTATCATTAGTGTTTTCCATTGGTTAGTGAGGTTGTTTTCAAGTCTAAAATGCTGCCATATCCCTTTAAAACAGTCCAAAAAGTTTGCTTGAATTCACATATTGGCCATATCCAGCACCTTAACAGACTACTAAAACGCTTGACATTTACCATGATTTAATCTTGTCTCAGATGGATGCCTGTCTAATCCCTGCTTTGCGGGAACGACATGTACCAGCTCCCCTGATGGTTCCTGGAAGTGTGGTGCCTGCCCTACTGGTTACCATGGCAATGGTGTTCAATGCAAAGATATTGATGAGGTGAGAAGTTTGAGTTCTGGTTTTTAGCCTTTTTTTTTTTTTTAAATAAAAAAGTACAAAACACTAAACTACACGTTAAAAATCCAAATGTCCTAAGAAATCCTGTCTAATTTTCCCTTTTACCCCAATCTTTCCCACATCAGTGTCAAGAGGTTCCTGATACCTGCTTTGTCCTCAGTGGAGTGCACAGGTGTGAGAACACTGAACCTGGATACAACTGCTTGCCATGCCCACCACGTTTTACTGGAACACAGCCTTTTGGTCGTGGTATTGAGGATGCCACAGCTAACAAGCAGGTACTGCCAAGTTGAGAATTTTCCTGGTTTATAAGTGGGGAGGGATAGCTCAGTGGTTTGAGCAAGCATTGGCCTGCCAAACCCAGGGTTGTGAGTTCAATCCTTGAGGAGGCCACTTAGGGATCTGGGGCAAAAATTGGTCCTGCTAGTGAAGGCAAGGGGCTGGATTCAATGACCTTTTAAGGTCCCTTCCAGTTCTAGGAGATTGGTATATCTCCAATTATTACCTTTTTTTATTACCTATAAAACCTCCCAGCTGCCTTCTGTATTCTGCCTTCTGTATCCTGAAAAGGTTTGAAGTTTTCAGAAAAGGGAAAAAGCAAGTTCTTTACCAGCCTTCGTGGTCTGGGAATTTAAAGGTTATCTGAAGAGACGGCATAGTACAAACATATAATCTGCTTCAGTAAAATGAGTTTTAGAAGCTGTTGCTTTGTTAGCCCTTTAAAGGTGGGAAGGTGTGTATGTCATGAGTTTGGGGGAATGAACATTTGATGAAATGTTGCCAATTCAGAAATGAAGTAAATATTTAACACGTGACTATTTCGACCTGTACGTGCCTGATCCCTTTGAAGATGAAAGGTTTGAATAAGGGAAAATAGTAATTAATGCTAAGATGGCAACTCTCCAAGATTTTGTTTCTGAAGGATCTAGAATCAAAACAGCCATAAATTCCTCTTGCCTTAGTGGTATATCCAGGAAGAGTGAGGATAGAGACTTTTGCAATGGTTTTACTGTCTTTGTGTATGTGTGGTCTTTTAGGTCTGCAAACCACGTAATCCATGCACAGATGGAACTCATGATTGCAACAAGAATGCCAAGTGCAATTACCTTGGCCACTTCAGTGACCCCATGTACCGCTGTGAGTGTAAACCAGGCTATGCTGGCAATGGCATAATCTGTGGTGAAGATACTGATTTAGATGGATGGCCAAATGAGGACCTGGTCTGTGTTACCAATGCTACTTATCACTGCAAAAAAGTAAGAAAATTCCCCTGTTCTCCCACTTACGGTTTTAAGAAATTGCCTTAGTATATATCTGAGGAATGTGCTAAATGCTCAATATTTTAAAGGCTTATGAGACAGTCAGGCCTTTGAGTAATTACAGGTATTAAACTACCTATAGTGCAAGATAGGAATATATTCCTTCAGGGATATCATGGCATTGTATTGTCAGAAAAAGTCCCAGATTGTCAGAGAACCTGTTATTACAGTAGTTGAGTCATGCCTGTAACATTCAGGAATTCTGAACATTCCAGTAATTACAAAAATACCACATGTATGTTCCTACGAAGAGCCTATTTTTAGCCACTCATAAACATTCTCAAATGTGACAGAGGAAAGCTTTAGGCAAAAAAGATACAGGGGAAGATTATCAAGTGCTTAAGTACCATCTTAAAAAATAACATGCACTTAAGCTTCTAAGTGACTTTTGAAAACTTTATCTGCAGTCTTTAATAATTATGACAACTGGTTGAAATCAATGGAATTACACTGAGATAACACCAGTGTAAATGAGATCTGAATTATGCTGTATAGCTCTAGCTGTTCATGCTCTTAAAAAAAGAGAGAGAAAATGACATTTATGCCTGGGATAAAAATATTGTACACTTCCTCCTTTGTAGGATAACTGTCCCAATCTTCCCAACTCTGGGCAGGAAGACTATGATAAGGATGGAATTGGTGATGCCTGTGATAACGATGATGATAATGATAACATTCCAGATGACAGGGTAAGGCAATATGAAAGAGTCATGCCTTTTCTAGTGTATCTTTTCCTTTCCCTACTCCCAGTGGTCAAGTCCTGGCCTCTGACCTTAATCTTAACAAAAGATTGTAGGAAATTGACAGGCTCGAAGGGAAAGTTGGCTATCTGAAAAGAGATGCCTAACTCTGATTGCATCTTCAGTGGTTCTGGGAACTAGCGGCAGCTGCCTGAGCTTTGAAAATGAGATTGATTGACTCTTGACTTCATGCTTTATTCATTACAATAGCAGCCTAACCAAGGTTTTCAGAATGTCATTGTAATTCACCACTGCTGCAAGTGAGCAACTTTATCACTTCTGCTGTTTACACTAGTGGTAAATCTAAGATGCAAAGGGCTTGAAATATTAGCCAACGTTGTTAAGTAGGGTGCATGGTTTTTTGCAAATTCTAAATTTGTTTTATTCCACTTCTTCCTCCCAGACATCATTTGGATCCATTACAATCTAAGTTTATTTTTAAAAAGAAACTGTAGTTCTGATCTGTCCACTGAAGAGGTCTTAACTAGTTTGAATTTTCAAGCATTTTCTTAACTTGCATTAAATCTCTTCCTAAAACAAAAGCCATACATTTGAATTGTGTTGATAAAGCACCAAAATAGTTCTCTCTTTATTAATAGTGGTTTTGGGCCTCTCCTCCCTCTTGCAGGACAACTGTGCATTCATTTACAACCCGCAGCAGTATGACTATGATAGGGATGATGTTGGTGACCGCTGTGATAACTGTCCCTACAATCACAACCCTGATCAAACTGACACTGATAACAATGGAGAAGGAGATGCATGTGCTGTGGATATTGATGGAGATGGTAAGGTGTTCTGTTGCCATTTCCACCCTCCTACACATACGCAGATACTTCAGTACTGCATAGATGGCAGTTATATATTGCCTCTGTTGGTACCACTGTCTTATACTAGATAGAAAGTCAGGTGTGTGATCAAGTCACCTCCTAGTGACTGACGCTATAAGCACTAATCCTATTACAGCCAATAGACATTCTCCTTTTAGTTTAGGAGCCTGTATTTTTTTGAAGCAGGTGGTCCTGATTTATAGCCCTGTTCACACTGGCAATGGGTGTGAGATATAACTAATGAAGTTCTGTGCTATCCCATGGTTGTAACAGGGGTCTCAATCGGTTGTTAGATAAATTACTGTAGATTATGCTGTACAATTGTGGGTATTTTAGCAACATACAAACTGCTGGCTTAATTGTTAGCCTTATTAACTTTTTGCAGTTCCATTGCCAGTATACAGTATTCAGATTGTGGATTTTATGATCTATGTAAGCCACTTGAATTCATCGACTCTGCTCTGCTCCTTTAGGCATTCTTAATGAAAGGGATAACTGCCAATATGTCTACAACGTAGACCAGAGGGATACAGATTTGGATGGTGTTGGAGATCAGTGTGACAACTGCCCTATGGAACACAATCCAGACCAGGTAGGGTTTTTTTATTCTGACCTCTCTCTGGACCTGCTATTCAAATCTTATTTATCATTTAATTTTTACCCTTTATTATACATGCTGTGCTGACATGACAAATGATGCCTTTATCAGGTGATAACATAACTCACAGGGAGTTCACACAGCTGCTAGCTATTGACTGAAAAATCGAGTAACGGAGGTTTGTGGGACTCTTGCTTGAAGTCATATATGTCCTGAGCATTTTTAATGGGAGACACTCACTCATGTCTGTAAACTTGTCCATGGATCTTGTCAGTTGCAGTAACTCTGGGAGTACAGCATGAAATTCACATGGGTAACAACCAATTTTAAACAGCCTATGAGAATTTCTTCTCAATGATTCTACTGTACAGTCTGGAGTCTAGTCAAATGAACATGCTGTGCAAGAAAAACTAAGACTATGTAAATTACAAATAGAGACACACGCATTACTAGGGCTGGAGTTAAAAAACAAAACAAAACACTGGATCCAAATTAGCTAAAATAAAGGAGTAATGTGACTCAAAAAGCAACAGTTGAGTGTTGGGTTTTTTTTAAAAAAAAACAACCCCCAAACATCTGCCAGGTGCTTGACATTAATGCAGGGTGGATGCTGAACATCACAGAGTGTGCTAGGAACAGAGGTAGGTCTTAGGCATGGCAGGGCCAGAGGCTTAACTAGTGCAGTGCCTTGCATTTCATTTCCTATAGACACATTGCTTTTTTGAGACGAAGGTTAAAGCAGTACAAAACCACCACATTTCAAAAGATTGCCTTTGCCAGTACAATAAGGGTAATGCTGCCTGCTTTGCCCTCTTTATGGCAAAGGCTCAAAGGTATATTCCAACATTCATAAATAATATGAAGAACTAATCTTTACAAGATTAAGTGGAGGTGAGGGAGTTTCCAGCCCCTCCCACTGAATTTGCTGGTTCTAAGACACTTGACGGCAGCAGTGGGTAAAGCCTGTACAGTCCTGTCAAGTAAAAGGCAGTAAGATGAATAGCTTCAGGGGCATAACTGGAATGCTTGTATGGTTCCTGAAAAGTTGTTGCAAATCAGTGGAATCCAGTGTAGTACTGTAGTTGCCTGGGCAGTGTTACATGCAAGGATTTAAATTATGCTTAGAAAGTTAGGTGGCTTTACATTTGCCGTTTACTTGACTTCTTTCTAATAGGTGGAGGTGAAGTGCGGGGGAAGCATGGTCCAGTCTATTGTTTTTGTTAGGTTTTTCTCTGGGTTTTCATGGAGTGTTTTCTTGAATAGTTGTTTTAAATTAATCCACAAAACTCTCACCTGTAAGTATTTCTGTAGGGTAGAGTATTAAGGAAAAAATAATTTAACTCTAGCACTTGTAGCAATTCAGAATGTGTAAGTTAAAATGGCCTCTGACATTTCAGTAACTCCTGGGGTCTGAGGAGTGTCTGCAAGAATATAGGACAGGCTCACTTTTGATAGCTCTAACAAATATAAAGCTAGATGCCATGTGATCATATTACAGAAACTAACTTTTTTTGTATATACTTTAGCAAAAACAAGATGCTAAAGTATATACAAAATACAAGCAGAAGAGGTTTTCCAAACATAGTTACTTCCTTTAGTAATGGGCTATCTCCTTACAATACCACATAGTATGTATGTTTATAGAGGGCTTTGGAGGCTGTTGCTGTAATTAAGAAAATTATGACATGGAGCGGAAGCCATACAACACTCTGTCAAAACATTCTTGTAATGTAAGAGTGATCTAATGGCTAGGTACATACCAAAGTCAGTTTCATATGGTGCTTGGAACAGAAAGATACTAGGTGAAAGAGGGAGGGTAAATTGACACTAGATCTCTGCAAATCTCATGGAGTAAATAGAGACTAGCCTGCAGTGACAGAAACATTACATGCATAATTGTACATATCCTGGGAAAAAGCTGAAAACCACACTACTCTCTGAGCCCCAGATATTCAGATAAATAACTCTAAAGCAATTGGTTAGTGAAATGTTAATAATAAAGTAGTTCAAAATAAGTTAGCACAACTAGTCTTGTCTGAATCACAAAATGAGTGTAATTAAATACTGGTCCTTTTTCTTTAAGCGAATAGCAATCCCAAATTCTAGCTTTCAAGATTTGTATTTGTGTCTTTCTTGTCAGCATCCTCAAGTGCTGCAAGAAGTGTTGGCATTTTAAAGCTTGTTCTTCAAGCTTTTCCTCTTCTCCTTCTCCAACAGGAGGATTCTGACTCTGACCGCATAGGTGATAAATGTGACAACAATCAGGACATAGATGAAGATGGCCATCAAAATAACCTAGATAACTGCCCCTATGTGCCCAATGCCAATCAAGCTGACCATGACAAGGATGGCAAAGGTGATGCCTGTGACCATGATGATGACAATGATGGTATCCCCGATGATAAAGATAACTGCAGATTGGTTGCCAACCCAGACCAGACTGACTCTGATGGTACGTAAGATGAACATTATAATATCAAAACCAGTAATTTTCCGCAAAGGCTTGTCTAGCATTACATACAGATGTGTAAAAAATTCTGTTATGAATAACTTGTTCTCTTTTTAAAATGGTTTTAAAAAAAACAAGTGTATACAGTTTATATTAGTATTATGTCATTCCTTTTTACTGCAGATCTTATGCTCATTCCCAGTATCTTAATGAAGTTTGGGAATATGCCAAAATGGAAGAAATACTGGGATAGGGAGAAGGGATATGAACATATTAATCCATCATGGCTACTGTAATTAATGTAAACCTAAACCATATCTTTAAAAAAACTTCTTGACACTAAGATACCAGGGTGAATATGTAAATAAATCTAGGCCTCTTACAAGAATTTGCCTTGTTGTAGTGGCACCGCCAAAACATTGCAACAGATTTCAGTCTCAAATATCATGTATGACTTTGAGGCAACTGTAGTGATACATCATTCTCAAATTATGCCAATGAGTTTTCAGAGTTGTCACTGTGAACCTATACTTTTGTAGGTGATGGACGTGGAGATGCTTGCAAAGATGACTTTGACCAAGACAATGTGCCAGACATTGATGACATCTGCCCTGAGAATGTTGACATCAGTGAGACAGACTTCCGTCGATTTCAGATGGTTCCCCTGGATCCCAAGGGAACATCGCAAAATGATCCTAACTGGGTGGTTCGTCACCAGGGTAAAGAGCTGGTTCAGACTGTCAATTGTGATCCTGGACTTGCAGTGGGTGAGTAGAACATTTTGGATCCTCTCTCCTCATAGTGTCTTATAAAAGTCTAGAAACTTAGCTTTAGGTCCAGCATAAGACTAATAAAAGCAGAGGCTTCAAACTTGGTTTCCTTATTCTTCACCCAGGATTTGATGAATTCAATGCTGTGGACTTCAGTGGCACATTCTTCATCAATACAGAAAGGGATGATGACTATGCTGGCTTTGTATTTGGTTATCAGTCTAGCAGCCGTTTCTATGTAGTCATGTGGAAGCAGATCACCCAGTCCTATTGGGACTCAACACCAACCAAAGCTCAAGGATACTCAGGTCTTTCTATCAAAGTCGTGAACTCTACCACAGGTCCTGGAGAGCACCTTCGAAATGCTCTGTGGCACACAGGAAACACCGCTGGGCAGGTAAGAACTGCATTTGAGGTTAATTATTTTCTTGCACCGGAGGCCAGGCTTTATTCTAACAATAAGCATGGTAATTCTGGGGAGTTTATGCATCCTGTTAGTGTAGAAAGGGGCTCTTAGAAGAAATAATTATTTGTAATTTGTAGTTGTAGGATTTTCTGTATAAACTTGATTATGAAGCATAAGCTCTACATAGTTTCCCTTTGGAGCTAAGGGACTCTACTAAGTTTAAAACAAGTAGGGAGTCCATTATTTCTGATGACCTTCTGAAACGTTCAACATCCAACACTAGGCAGATTGAATAATTAAATAGGAACCTCTCTAGGAGTAGAGTTAAATCAGATGGGTTTCAAAAGACTCATTCAGAGCCTGTCTTTTGGATACACCAGGGTTTCTCAAACAGGGGTCGCCACTTGTGTAGGGAAAGCCCCTGGCGGGGCGGGCTGGGCTGGTGTGTTTACTTGCCCTGTCCGCTGGTCCGGCCGATCACGGCTCCTACTGGCTGTGGATCACTGCCCTGGGCCAATGGGAGCTGCTGGAAACGGCAGCCAGTACATCCCTCAGCCCGCACCACTTCCAGCAGCTTCAATTGGCCTGGAGCAGCAATCCGCGGCCAGTGGGAGCCGCGATCGGCCGGACCTGCAGACGGGGCAGGTAAACACACCAGCCCGGCCCGACAGGGGCTTTTCCTACACAAGCGGCAACCCCTGTTTGAGAAACCCTGGGATACATTATCCAGCTTTAGGCCCTTATTTTGAATATAAAAGCTTCTCAAGATGTTGTCATGGTGTCAAAATATTGCCTAAATAATTGGATTCCTCTGTTGGTTATTTATAATTGTATCCTTCTTTTTTAGGTGCGGACCTTGTGGCATGACCCTCGTCATATAGGCTGGAAAGATTTTACTGCCTACAGATGGCGTCTTAGCCACAGACCAAAGACTGGCTACATTAGGTAACTATTGTTGTGATATATCCGAAGGGACTTGAGGGCAAATGTCATTTTGGTAATGGTTAGCTTTTATATTAAAGATAAACTTACCGCAGCTGACAAGGATGATTTATTACTGCTCTTCTTGCAGAGTTGTAATGTACGAAGGGAAGAAAATCATGGCTGATTCAGGACCAATCTATGATAAAACCTATGCTGGTGGTCGGTTAGGATTATTTGTCTTCTCTCAAGAAATGGTGTTCTTCTCAGATCTTAAATATGAATGCAGAGGTAAGGATGGCATCTTGTTGGTATGACATTTTATTGAAGTCCATTGAAATAATTGTTTTCTTCAGAGGCAACTTTCTTTAAAATAAATTTAAAGGTGAAATTTATCAATTTAAATTCTGTGTGATTATACAACATTTTGATCATCTTATACTACTCTTGAGCCACATGCAGGATTTCTTTTGAGATCCGTGTGAGTTGTGCAGGGATGGATAGAGGACATCCTGTTAATGAATTTTGCATAGTTAAGTTACCATCCACTTAAAGTGAAATGTTGAAGAGACTTAATTGCAGGACATAATGTTTTAAGAGGCATATAAAATATATTTACTTCATGCTTTGAACTACAGCTAGTGATTGGTTTTTTTTTTAAACACCTGGCCAGATTTTTCAAATGCATGTGCATAAACTGCAGTCTGAAAAGACAAAATCCTTACTTTCATATTAATGTACACATATGCACCTGCAAACAAATCCCAATTGACTTGGACCCATGCAAAATGTATGCACAGCTCATGGTTTATGTGCCCATACAAGTCAGGGTTTATGTGTTCAGCTGAGTTAGAGTGCATACACACTTGAAAACCTAGCCCATCACATAATTCAAATCTTTCTTACATTCCTGGTCATTTCATACAAAAGTCTGGCTCAAGAAATTGCTGCCAAATGGGTAAAGAACTGCTTTTCAGCTTGGTCCCTAATTATAATTATGATTAATAATACAGAAATATTTTAATTCATTCTGTAATAAGTTTTCTGTCTCCTTCCGCCCTTCCTCCACAGATCCATAATCACGAGGTTATTGATCCAGAGACTATTTAAAAATGCTGGTATTGCACCTTCTGAAATGGTTAATATTTTACAAACCCTGGGACCATTGTATTCCTTCCTCCTTTTCTGCCTGCACAAATGTGGACTCAAAACACATGACCTGCCTCAAGAATGCTTTTGAAAGAATGAAACTGAAAGTACACTCAACATGTGACCTCGGCTAAAATGGAAGGAAACAAATGTATTTTTAATGAATGAGAATTTGTCTTAATCTAAAAAGCACACATTTGCTTCAGCAAGAAAGACATTTGCTTTGCTGTTTATCATAGTGTAATGTCACTGCCTCTCTTTTACTGGTGGTCCCACCAAGTAGCATTTTTGTAATAAGAGCATCTTTGGATGTGCTTTGGACTACTTAAAAATGAAAGACATTTCAATATGTGAGGAAAGGGGATTTGGGATGGGAGGGTGGACTTTTAAAGGTTAAACAGAAAATTGCCATGTTTGTCTAAAAGGTGTCTATGCTCTCTGGGGTTTATATCCAGGTAACTTGGAGAAACTGTTACATTTTGGACTAAATATCTTTCAGGTGACTAAAATATATTCGTTGATTTCATGATGTAGACTAGCTGTATTAGCAAGTTAATCCATACAGTATAAAATAGAAACTGTAAAATGGATCCCCAGTGGGGGAAGAGGGCATAAAGATTGACACACAGGATTGCACCAGCTTGGTGAGAACTGGGATTCACAATTGGAATCTAGTGCCATTGCCTGATTAAATAGAGATATTTATTTTATTCCACATGTAGCAAGTGCTGATGTAGCAAGAACTTTTAAAAAGGTGTTGGAAAGCACACCATCTCAATTAGCACCTGTGCTGGCCTTCAAGGAACAATCTGTGCTTTATATTTTATGGTTAAAAAGGCACAACAAATGACAATAGTAACATTCCTTTTTCTACAAATTTCATGGACTTTTTTTTTTAAAGCCTCACTTTTTGGGAGGAGGAAGAAGGCTGTAGATAAAACCTTAAAATGTAAAATATTTATTTTTTACCTATCCTGGATGTCATAATGACTGAAGGACTATTGATAAAACAAAACACAATAAATGCGTCAAGACTATCCATATAATCATTGTTACAAGTCTTCAAGACTGTACAATTGTAAATACAGATTATTTATTAATTCTGTTCTATACTGAACCTAGATTTTAGTTTAGAAAGCTTTTTTGTTTGGATCAGATAGCTGAGATGTATTAATTACAAAAAGCAACTTTCCCATAAAGAATGTGGAGCACAGGGAACAGCAGCAGGGAGGGAATGGAATGAATGTTTGTTGGCTTTTTCTCAGTCAGCGTTTCATGTGTTGTGTTTTTTTTACTACTTTGTGCAAGGCAATTGGTGATGGCCTGGTAGGTTACCTTTCTGCTTCTTTAAGAAACCTCAAGGCCTATTTAGATACTGTCAGTTCCTATCTCTTGAGCCTGTTACTGGAGAGACTGGACAGCATTTGTTACTAGTTAATCATTTACATAGTGCCATTAGATGTACATGGTGTTTGACCATTGGTCAACAATATGCCAGACAAAGAACAGAATCCCTGCCCCGACAAGTTTTCATACTAGAGGCACAAATGGCACTTGTCTGTATAGCATTGGATTGTAGCCATTTATGAAGTTGCAGGTCGCACATTGGAATGATCCATGTGCAGTGGTGAAAATATGAGGCTTCACAGAGAAGGTGGGATTTTAGGCACTCCTGGGGGAGCGGGGGAAGACATATGTTAATTGAAGCTGTTCCAGGTGTAAAGGGCAGCATGATTATACCTATAATCCTTTGTCTTTCCAAAAAAAAAAAGGAAAAAAAATAACAAGGTGAAACTTTTACGTACAAATATTACCTCATTGTGTGACTTGAGAAAAAAATCTTTAGATCAAGCAGAATTTAAATGTCTAACAAACTTTAAAGCTACTGTAGAACTTTTTAAAAAATTAAATGCTGTACATAGTCAAATTCTCTTTGCAGAAAAGTATATTCCCAGTAAGAAAATGGCATTGAAACAATGTTAAATACTATTTCTAATGTTGTGTTATATTTTTGTCATCTTGTATACCATTGCTTGTATTTTTATAAATTATTTTTCTCATTGCCATTGTAATAGTTAATCTCATAATTGTGTAGATACGCTATTTAAATAATTTATCAGGAAGTGCTACCTGTAGAGTTAGTATTTCTATTTTTATAAAATGTTTGCACACTGAATTGAAGAGTTTTGCTCCGCCGCCCATGTTTTTGCTATTAGCATAATTTTCTAAGAACATGCTTTTTTGTACACATTTTTAACCATTTTACATTTTAAAGCTGTGTGTTGTACAATAAAATTTCTTACATACAAGGAACAATAAACCAATATGGAAATTTATATTTACATCTTTTATCTAGTTTCATTTCTTCTCGCTATGATTCTATGGGCTACTTGAATTAATGGGTCAGTTAACATTAACTCAGTTGTGAAGGCTCAACTCAATAAGGATAGCAAACTAATATTGTAATGATAGGGATGATATGAAAATAAAGATTTTCCTAGAAATATAGAACAGGACCAGGATTGAAGTCAATGGCAAATCAGGATTATATCCTGTACGTTAAGCACCAGATGAAAGTATGATGTAGACATGAATGTGTTCTATACTGTGGGCATGCTCCATGAAGGCATGGCTGGTCAGTATGCATTAGAATATGTCAGTGGTAGCCACTTACCTGCTGTTGGAACCTGGTAGTAGAATGTCAAGTTACTGGGGTTTCACTCTATTAATATTTTTATTGGACCAACTTCTAGCCAACAGAAGTTGGTCTGACAACAGATATCTCACTCAGCTTACCTCTCTAATATGCTGGGACTAACATGGTTACCAGGGCCTGATTCAAATAGTTTAGACGGGGCCCCGGCGGTGCTCTGGGTCTTCGCTCCAGGTCTTCCACACCACTGAAGGACCCGCCGCCGAAATACCGAAATGCCGCCGAAGACCCGGAGCGAGTGAAGGCCCCGTCGCCAGAGCGCTGCCAGGTGAGTAAAAATTAAAAAGGGACCTAAGTTAGGCGCTCTTCTTTAGGGCACGGGGCCCAATTTGGGGGAATCGACTTAAAGCCGACCCTGATGGTTACCAATACCTGTTCTCCCCTCAGATGCGGGTTTCCCCAGCATTGCCTAGACAGCCATTTCCCCACAGTTTTCTAACTCCTTCTCTGGCTATTCCTCAGTAAGTCAGCAGAGCGGTCTAGTCTATACTGCCAGCCTGCTGGTGCCAGTTAACCCTCTCTTCTCTTGGCTCCCTCGAGTATGGCATAGTCCAGTCCTCCATTTACCACTGCTTTCCTTTTCACAGGATGCAGCAGAGCAGGCTAGTCTATACTATTAGCCTATCAGTGGCAGTAGATCTTTGGTTTTCCGTTTGGCCTCCTTTGGGTCAGTGTGGTCTAACTTAGCCTGTCTTTTTACTGCATCTGCTGGTTGCTTCTCTTAGCAATGCAGCAGCGCAGCCTCGAGTTGCCTATACTTCTAGCTTGAATGTACCAAAAGGCCCCCAAAATAGCTGGAATCTTCAGGCAGAGGTGTGATTAAGCTGTTCTCCTTCCAGTTTCCCTTCATATGTGCCAGATCAGCTCGGCCTGCTATTTTATTGACCCTGATGGCAGCTTTCATCCAATTGATATTGGTGAGCATGTTCAGTTGCTCACACCAGTGGCTTGCTAGCTCTAATGGACAATCTGAAAGGCTGTGATCCTGCTCTAAAATGTCAGTATCAAGGGATTGAGAGTGCATCATTTGAAGCAAGGGACCTCAAAGGTGAGTGCTTCTGTTCGGCTCTGTCCCTTTCATCACCATGCCCTGCTTCTACAAAACAAATGTAGAAACTATCCACAAATCTGGGATTTTAGGGGATTCTGAGGACTTGATCCTTATGGTGCAAGAATCCTATTTTTTCTCAAAATCAAAGATATACTGGAGTTTCTTCTATGTGGGCTATTGATTGAGTCCAAATCCTAACTTCCTGAAGGTACGAGTCTCAGTGTTATGAGCCTTGTAGCATATTTCTTTCACTTCTAGCCTTTCATTTTACCCTATTTCTTAAAGCCGTGTCTCTGCAGAGATGCTGACTAATAGACTAGTAATTCTGAACTGTCTTTGTTTAATGTCTAGAGGAATCTTCCTTTTACTTTTATTAATTACATTGGCCAGGAGAGTTAGTAGGCTGAGGGACATATCACTCTAGATTCCTCAAGTGCAGTTTTGTCCAGATGAGGTGATTCTCAGCCAGCACTAGAATTTTCTACCCCCAAAATTATGATTTTCATTTAAACCAGTCTATTGATTTGTGTTCTGTGTGTTTTAAGCCATAAGCTAGGAGAATCCTCTGAACACTTTAGGTATGGATGGAACACTCAAATTCTATTTATGCAGAATCAATCCTAGAAAAAAAAAATCACATCCAGTTTTAGGATTAGATGGATAAGTTAAGAAGAAGTGCAAAGCATAACCACAGTTTCCAGATGGATAAATTCAAGAATTTTTCAGGCCTACAAATTGTTTTAAAAGATCTCCTTCCTTTTGTGAAGGTTATTCAATCAGGTACCTGACCATTTCCTGTGAAGAAACTTCATTCAAGTAATTCCTGATCTTCAGTGCATTCCTTTATCATTTTAAAATAGTTGTGTTGTGTTTTTGCCTGATACAGCTTTTGGACAAAAGGTTCTGTTGTCTCTCTCTTGGTTTTCCTTCAGAAAATCCTTCATCTAGTGGGTGAAGGAAGAAAGGGGAAAGCAAACAAACACCCAGGCATCTAACGTAAGAGCTGTTTTTCCTCATGGTTCAGTTTTGTTGATGTTTTAAGTTTCCTTCCCATTTGTGGTGATTGCTTTATTACTGGCTACTTCCAACTTGGAATGGCTTACTGAGCATTAAGTGTCTATTAGGGAGAAAATTAACACTTACCCACCTGCAATTTTTCTTCTCTGAAGTGGGCACATGCTGATCCCCATCCAAGTCATTACCTAATTTGTATTAACATATAGTTGGAGGGAAGATACTTTAATCCTTCCTTTTTCCCTTATGGACCATTCCCGCAGGGAAAGATGGAGAAATATTGGGATTTCTTCATATTGGGATCTTCTTTTCTGTATGTCTCCATTTCCATTTTTTGTATAATAAATGAATAAGTAGACAAAAGATAAAGTATCCTGCCAGGATATTGCTAATTTTTCATAGTGTTTATTAGTCAGAATGTATAATTCAGTTTTTCAACTTGAGCAGTTGGCTGGGCTATTACAGACAGTCAGTTCTGTGAACAGCTCCACCTGGAGTCATTGTGAAGTTAGAGAGAGAGAGAGGTTGAAATGAAAGGAAAAGAAAAAGCACCAGCTGTGCTTGGCGGATGAAGAAGAATAACCCAGTTGTAATGGAACATGGAGAACATGATGCCCACTTCAGGGAAAGAAAAATTACATGTAGGAAAAGTAAATTTTAGCTCTTATTCCCATCCATCACACCCTAATGCCTAAACTACCAGTTGAGTGGGAAGAACACAAAGTTGTGAGGCTGCTCTAAGCTATACTGGGGTATGGACCAATGTATAACTTGCCCCTAGATCAAATGCCAAAAGCAATTTTGCATCTACCCTCACTCAGCTGTACCGATCATTCCTTTTGTGTCACTGAGAATCTATATGTGCCAAAAGGTTTGTGGTGGATAGAGTGTAGTTCAGACTATTGCAAAGAGCAGGCCATGAGGTACAAAATTGTACTTTTCCCATTTATTACAAAACAAGAGCCCATGGTCTTTGCATGCTTTTGTTCCCTCTCCTTTTAAATTATCAGTTTTGCAGCAACAGTTTGATGACAATCTAATACCACACCCTGAACACATCAGAGATCCAGACTATAGAGGAAGGGATTCTAGAAGAGAAATATTCTGCTGGTTCCCCACAGGTGAAGGAGGGGAAAGTATGATGTTTCCCTTTAAAAATTCTTTGCAAGTGGTGCTTACTTAGCACAGAAGAGATTTCCTTTCTGTCATTTACAAACAAATTGCTAGCCATTGTGTGCTGGTACCAACCTTGGCATAAGAACATAAGAACGGCCATACTGGGTCAGAACAAAGGTCCATCTAGCCCAGTATCCTGTCTTCTGACAGTGGCTAATGCCAGGTACCCCAGAGGGAATGTGTGATGGATTCGTTCACAGAGATCCCCTTGGGACTCTCACCTGATGTGCTGAAACTACCTCTGAGCCTGTTTTCTCTGATGGCTTGGGACTCTAGAACCCTGTCTTGTTGAGCCAGACACACTAGCCTGCTGCAACACAGACCCAGGGTCTAAACCACACCCCCAAAGCTGCAGACTTAACTGAAAACAGCTGAGCAAATACTCCTGTCTCCAGCATCCAGACCCCAAAGGGATCCAAACCTCAAATAAATCCATTTTAGTCTGTATAAAGCTTATACAGGGTAAACTCATAAATTGTCCACCCTCTATAACACTGATAGAGAGATATGCACAGCTGTTTGGTCCCCCAGGTATTAATCACTTACTCTGGGTTCATTAATAAACAAAAGTGATTTTATTAAGTATAAAAAGTAGGATGTAAGTGGTACCAAGCAAAACAAAACAAAACACGCACGTCTAAGCCTAATACATTAAGAAACTGTATACAGGAAAGTCTCACCCTCAGAGATGTTCCAATATGCTTCTTTCACAGACTAAAAGAACAGGAGTACTTGTGGCACCTTAAAGACTAACAAATTTATTGAAGCATGAGCTTTCGTGAGCTACAGCTCACTTCTTCGGATGCATAGAATGGAACACACAGACAGGAGATATTTATACATACAGAGAACATGAAATGGTGGAAGTATGCATACCAACAGGAAGAGTCTAATCAATTGAGATGAGCTATCGTCAGCAGGAGGAAAAAAACTGTTTGAAGTGATAATTAAGATGGCCCATAGAAGGTGTGAGGAGAACTTAACATAGGGAAATAGATTCAATTAATGTAATGACCCAACCATTCCCAGTCTTTGTTTAGACCACAGGTAATTGTGTCTAGTTTGCATATTAATTCGAGTTCAGCAGTTTCTCTTTGGAGTCTGTTTTTGAAGTTTTTTTGTTGCAAAATTGCCACCTTCAAGTCTGTCACTGAGTGGTTAGAGAGGTTGAAGTGTTCTCCCACTGGTTTTTGAATGTTATGATTCCTGATGTCAGATTTGTGTCCATTTATTCTTTTGCGTAGAGACTGTCCAGTTTGGCCAATGTACATGGCAGAGGGGCATTGCTGGCACATGATGGCATATATCACGTTGGTAGATGTGCAGGTGTACGAGCCCCTGATGGCGTGCCTGATGTGATTAGGTCCTATGATGGTGTCACTGGAATGGATATGTGGACAGATATGTGCCCCTCAGTATGCCAACATCTTTATGGCTGACTTAGAACAACGCTTCCTTAGCTCTTGTTCCCTAACGCCCCTACTCTACTTGCGCTACATTGATGACATCTTCATCATCTGGACTCATGGAAAAGAAACCCTCGAGGAATTCCACCGTGATTTTAACAATTTCCATCCCACCATCAACCTCAGCCTAGACCAATCCACACAAGCGGTCCATTTCCTAGACACTACTGTGCTAATAAACGATGGTCACATAAATACCACCCTATACCGGAAACCCACTGACCGCTATACTTACCTACATGCCTCCAGCTTCCATCCCGGACACACCACACGATCCATTGTCTACAGCCAAGCTCTAAGATACAACCGTATTTGCTCCAATCCCTCGGACAGAGATAAACACCTACAAGATCTCTATCAAGCATTCTTAAAACTACAATACCCACCTGCTGAAGTGAAAAAACAGATTGACAGAGCCAGAAGAGTACCCAGAAGCCACCTACTACAGGACAGGCCTAAAAAAGAAAATAACAGAACGCCACTAGCCATCACCTACAGCCCCCAACTAAAACCTCTCCAGCGCATCATCAAGGATTTACAACCTATCCTTAAAGATGATCCCTCACTCTCACAGATCTTGGGAGACAGGCCAGTCCTCGCTTATAGACAGCCTCCCAACCTGAAGCAAATACTCACCAGCAACCGCACACCATACAACATAAACACTAACCAGGAACCTATCCTTGCAACAAAGCCCGATGCCAGCTCTGTCCACATATCCATTCCAGTGACACCATCATAGGACCTAATCACATCAGGCACGCCATCAGGGCATCGTACACCTGCACATCTACCAACGTGATATATGCCATCATGTGCCAGCAATGCCCCTCTGCCATGTACATTGGCCAAACTGGACAGTCTCTACGCAAAAGAATAAATGGACACAAATCTGACATCAGGAATCATAACATTCAAAAACCAGTGGGAGAACACTTCAACCTCTCTAACCACTCAGTGACAGACTTGAAGGTGGCAATTTTGCAACAAAAAAACTTCAAAAACAGACTCCAAAGAGAAACTGCTGAACTCGAATTAATATGCAAACTAGACACAATTACCTGTGGTCTAAACAAAGACTGGGAATGGTTGGGTCATTACATTAATTGAATCTATTTCCCTATGTTAAGTTCTCCTCACACCTTCTATGGGCCATCTTAATTATCACTTCAAACAGTTTTTTTCCTCCTGCTGACGATAGCTCATCTCAATTGATTAGACTCTTCCTGTTGGTATGCATACTTCCACCATTTCATGTTCTCTGTATGTATAAATATCTCCTGTCTGTGTGTTCCATTCTATGCATCCGAAGAAGTGAGCTGTAGCTCACGAAAGCTCATGCTTCAATAAATTTGTTAGTCTTTAAGGTGCCACAAGTACTCCTGTTCTTTTTGCGGATACAGACTAACACGGCTGCTACTCTGAAACCTTTCACAGACTAGACTCCTTTCTAGTCTGGGCCCAATCCTTTCCCCTGGCACAGTCCTTGTTAGTTCAGCTCAGATGGTAACTAGGGGTTTTCTCATGACTGGAAGCCCCCTTTGTTCTGTTCCACCCCCTTTTATAGCTTTGGCACCAGGCGGGAATCTTTTGTCTCTCTAGATCCCCACCCCTCCTTCTAAATGGAAAAACACCAGTTTTAAGATGGATTCCAGTTCAGGTGACAAGATCACATATCACTGTCAGACCTCCTTCTTCATTTAGTAGCTGAAGGACAGGTACACAGGAAGGCTTGCAGGTAAACAAACCCATTCACAGTTCATTGATTCTGAAGCACCCTTAATGGCTTCCACTTAACATGTTTACATCAGTAATACAAGTTTATATCTTATTCTCCTGACTCCAGACATAGAAATAATACCTGCAAACAAATAGGATGAACACACTCAGTAGATCATACGCTTTGTAATAATACCTTACAAGAAACCTTTTGCACAAAGCATATTCCAGTTACATCATATTTACACTCATAAGCATATTTCCATAAAACATAAGAAGTGCAATGTCACAGAATGAACAGAACAGATAATCATCAAGTAATCCATTCCCTGTTGCTCATTCCAAGCTTGTGGCAAACAGAGGCTAGGGACACCATCCCTGCCCATCCTGTTTAGTTCTTATCCCTTTGGTGAGACACCTTGAAAAAGGCTTTCTGAAAATCTAAGTACATTATATCCACTACATCCCCCTTGTCCATATGCTTGTTGACTCCCTCAAAGAATTCTAGTAGATTGGTTAGGCATGATTTCCCCTTACAAAAACCATTTTGACTCTTCCCCAACAAATTATGTTCATCTATGTGTCTGACAATTTTTTTCTTTATTATAGTTTCAACCAGTTTGTCCAGTACGGAAGTCAGGTTTACTGGCCTGTAATTGCCAGGATCACCTCGGGTGCCCTTTTAAAAAATTGGTGTCACATTAGCTATCCTCCAGTCATTTGGTAGAGAAGCTGATTTAAATGTTACGTTAGAGTCTACAGTTAATAGTTCTGCAATTTCACAGTTGAGTTCCTTCAGAATTCTTGGCATCTATAAGTAGTGCCATTAAGAAAAAAAATGAACACTTGAGCACCAAAAACTATCCATGACCCTTTGCTATTTTTCCAGAGAAGAAATTGTTTAAAAATATCCAGTTGAAGACAACAAGAGCAGGCAGCAGGTCCTAGCACTGGTGTCTGTATACTTCTGGTGTCTTGAACAATCTTTTAGCTGTGGAAAAGGGAATATTAGGACAGATCTTCAACTAATGGTAAATTGGTGTAGCACCACTGAGGTTAGAACAACACCAGTTGACACCCTGAAAAGTAGCAGAGGGTCATGGGTGCCATCATGAGATTTTTACATATTTTCCAGGATTTGCTATTGCAACAACTGAGAAATTCCTGAGCAAACTGATTTCAGCCTCATTACTTTTCAGCAGTGAGTTTCATATATATATATGCCGTTGACAATTTGTCTGAAGTATGTGCTGTACTGGAAGTGGGAATTTTTTGTAGTATTTTTATGAACGATAGGCCTACTAGTTGACCCATTTTGCTTGGTATTGCTACCCAGTGGGTGCAATAAGTTTCAAATATTTCTCCTGGAACAGAGAGAAGGCATGAGGTATGTCACATAGTGGTCTGGGGTGGGGGTGAATGAGATATCAAGGGCTGCAATCCATATGTTTGAAGGGAAGGACCCCATAGGGATAATGGAAACCCCAAAGATCAACGCCTAGTTGCAAAAGTAACTGAACATGCAAACATAGCATGGCGATGTTGAGAGAACAAAGAAGATGGGTGTCAGGAGCTGTGTTAAAGAGCTGGGTTCACACAGATATACAGCAGCTCATTTGGGCCTGAGAGGCAAAGGGTCACAGAGGGAGAGAGGCCAGATGGATTCTACAGCAGCGTGGGTGGGTGGAGCCCAGCTTTGGCCAGCATGAATTCTGTCTTAACCTTTGCTTCTTTATACTAACCTGAGGACTTCCCAACCCTGTATCACAGTTGACTACTAAAACCAACCTGGTTTTGAGAAGGCTACTTGGTGTTGCTTTACATACTGACATGCATTGATCTCTGAAGGGGGTAAGTATCTCTGAACATCTGTCTAGCTCATTCAGACCCCCTGGGCAGACCTAATGGTGTGAAACAGGAGTTCTGGAGCCCAGTGGCTCACTCCCAGAGTCATTGAGGCTGCATGGCCTACCCTTGTGGAACAGGGTGAACCTGCGGGGGTCTAACACACTAAAGGGGTAGCCCCAGAGGACTGTTCAAAGGCTGGGGCATAGCACAGACACTGTAAATCCATAACATATGCCATACACTAAATTTATTTGGAGTGGCTGCCATGTTGTGTCATTAATGAAAAGGGCTTGATAACCCTCTGCTGGTGCAGAGGGACTGAAAATATGGAGAATCCAAGTCAACCGGTGCCAAATATGGAGAATCCAAGTCATACGAGTGCTTTGAGAGGCATTGGGGTTTGTTTGTTTTTTAAACTGAAGCTTCTATTTCAGAGCCTGTGAAAGGCTCAGATCCCAGGGATGAAGGAGCTGACAGTGTGTGTGGGCTGAGGGGTTTACAAGATACCAACTACAACAAGGACAGACATGTTCTCCTTGAACAATCAAGTAAAAATTCCTTGATAGTGTGATGGTCTGAAAGGGGGTGCAGGGTCCTGTGCCATGGGTTCTTCCTGCTCCTCTGACTTTCCAGTGTCTCTTGGAGACACTCTTGGACCCCCTATTTTACCCCAGGAAGAACAGAAAAACCAAGACTTCTGACTTGTTACTTCCAAAATGCCAGTTTCTGCTGCTTAATTTCTGCCCCAAACAACTTAAGGCTGCCTGCCACACTGCTGTAGAGTGGGAGAGGCAGTGCACTATTGTACTGGGCTATGAGCTTTTGATCTTAGCCGGGTCTGCTACACTGCAGCATTTTCACCTCAAATACCAGTTTCCTGCAGTCTCTTGTTCTCAAAAATCCTTTGCCTACCATGGAGGGCCCCAAGAAGAGGGAGAAAAATGAAAAAACACAGTGGAAAAAGCTACTGGCTGAAGATAGAGAGCCCCAGAGGAACTTCTTGTCCTTGGAGCAGAGGGAGACATTGGGGAATTAGAAAGGCAATCAGCTGCCTGAACAGCTCTTTGTGCCAGTGCTACATTGTGAAGCTTGACAGAAGGATTTAAAAAAATAAAATAAAGAGAAGCCTCCATGGTTGGAGAATAAGGCGGAATAGTCCATGATAACTGTAGGTTACAGCTTTAAGTGGTCTTCAAGAGTTAGCAGCCTATTTTATAAGGGTACTCTTTTTCCAATATATAAATCAGCCTTGAACAGTAAAGATTTTTTTTAAATAAAGAACTCTGTTCAAATAAAAAGCAGATTTCAAGATTATTTCATAATGTTCCATGCCTTTTTTTCTAGACCTTAAAAACTTTTCTAACTTAACACCATCCTGTGAATCTGCCAATGTATCTTGTCTTTAATATGTCTGTCTTTCAGAGTGTAATAAGATCCACAGAACAAGGACTGTCTTTATATTTGTGTCCTGTGCAGCTATGAGCACATTTTTGGAATTTAAATAATAAAATTAATTATATACATAAAAACTGAAAATAAGCGATATGATTTAAAATTGCTTTTAGAAACTAATACTTAGGGCAGGAAAAAGGGAGTATAACTCTATAGTGTATTACTTTTTTTTATTTTGTTTGGGGAAGAGGAGGAGCTTTTCAGATAAAATTCATATCTGAAAATTCAGACAGAGTATTAATGAGTTTACCGAAATCCATCTGAATGAATGGAAATAATAATCTCTCTGCTGTCCATCCCTGATTATAGTGTGAATTTATCCTTCTTAGCATACGTTCTCTGCTGCTCTTTTCTCCTTCCAATTTTTTCCACACCGTTCTGAATTCCTAACAAACATGATGTAGTAATACCTACTTTTATCATAAAGCAAACTTCCCCTCTTTAATCTGTGTGGTAGATCACCATAGGCTGCTCTTGGCCTGTGCTCAGAGTTTCCACTGACACCATGGATACCACAGGAGTTCTATGTGGGAAATTAGAGCAAAATATGCACCAGAGAGCCACAGAGTGGCTATGTTAACAGCCATAGTCCATCTCAGAAAAGACCATTTGCATCATGGTTTTTTCTTCTTTTTATGACACATTTGGGGTGTTTATTCTCCCTTTGCAATATGTATATAGTTTTTATAGCCCTAATGGGAGTATTTATGCCCACCAAGAGAATAAAAGATTCTATTATCCACAATTTCACTCTTTTGCTCCCAATTATCTATAGTCCACAGATGATTTTGTCAGGAAATCCAGACATAGGCAGATACCTCCACTACACTTCATCTAATGGGCCAGATCCACAGCAAGTGTAAACTGTCATAGCTCTGTTGACTTCAATGGAGCTATGACAATTTACACCAGCTGAAGATATGGCCCAATAATTTTATATCACTGTCCTACACCAAAACCAACACTTAAGAGTTCCTTGAATCACCATAGCTAAATAGGTATTGCAGAGCTTTTCCACAAATCATGTAAGAGTGAGATATGACTTCTATTTTAAACATGTTAGTAGCAGGCTATGAAAGAGGTCTTAAATATAAATGCTCCTATTATTTGTCTATCTGAGCGAAAAGCAATGTGGAATTGATCATTAAAAGGAAGTCAGCCATGGAAAATTGACACACATAATCACTGAATAATGACTGGTTTCAGAGTAGCAGCCGTGTTAGTCTGTATCCGCAGAAAGAACAGGAGTACTTGTGGCACCTTAGAGATTAACAAATTTATTTGAGCATAACCTTTAGTGGGCTAAAACCCACTTCATCGGATGCATGCACTGAAGTTATTCATTATCAACACTTGAGCATTTCCCAATACAGAACAATAGTGCTACATACAATATACATTACTCAGAGTTTCACTGACAATGACACAATGGAGTGCTCATTTTCTGCTCAGAAAACAGATGGGTCTTATGCAAAAATCTTCTGTTATCAGATGACGAAGTGCTGACATAAAATACTTTTTGTGAACAATCAGGTTACTTGGTAAATTGGGTACCTTTTCTTTTAGGTACCTTACATTTTTGGAACAGAATTATTTGCAACCTGCTGAAAGACTCATACTGGGAAATATGACAAGAAACAAAGCAGTACAAAGTTGAACGTAGTCAAACTTTTTCTTTGCACAGCAAAAATCAACAGTCTCAAAACTGAAAAGGTCTGGTAAAGCTTGTGGGATAACTGTAAGTGTGAATATCCTTTGCTCGGCTGTGTCAGAGTGTAAGCAAAGAGCTGGGAAAGCCTAAAAAAAACTTCTTAAATACTATTTTGTTGCAAATAGTTTTATGGGTTGAAATGGTGCCTTTTAGTTTGACAGACCCGTTACCAAATCCTGATTCAGGTCACAAATGTAAACATATTTAAAGGTCTTAACCTCTGGTGTTGCATCACCACACACACTAACAATCTCTTACATTTCAGCCTAGCTGGCAGACTGCACAAGAATGGTCCAAAAGCAGGGGTTATTGCAGGTCACGACTGAGAGGCATTGGAAAAACTAGGGAAAAAATACTATTCTTTTGCACCCAACCTGTCTTTTTGCATTTCATCCATGATGCTTCAGCAAATGATATTTTGTGGTTACCACATTTTGTCTCTGTTATTATGAGTGTCGTTTTGAAACCAAAAGTTAAAATATTTTCCAAATGTTTTCATTTCCTGTGGTTTTACCTAAAATAAAAGAATTTAAAGGAGGCCTCGATTTTATGTTTCAATTACCAAACCACACACATAATGACAGGCAAGAAACGTGGTCATGCTGAAGAAAACTAGCTGTGATTTAGAGTGTTTGATACCAAAGTCACACAAACATTTGGGTTAGTACTTTCCAAAGTGGCCTCTGAGTTTGGGTGTCCACCTTGAGATACTTTGGGCTACATTTTTACGGGTGTTGAGAACTCACATCTTCCAGTAATGACAGCTGGAATATTGATTGTCCAGCACCTCAGAAGATTAGGCCTACAATGTCTCAAGTTCAGCATCCAAAAATGGCGGCACACAAAAATCAAAGACAACTTTTTACAGTTCCTTTTGTTCACCATGGCCACTACCACTGAGCCCAGTGCAGGGTGTGAATAAAATTGCTGAAACCTCTGGGATGCCACCTGGTATTTGTGCTCCATGCACTTAGCCATTGGTGGAACAGATGTGGGGGGGTTGCCACAGTGACCTGATGGGTTGCATTATCACCTCATTTATACGAAGGGTTACCTTCCCTGCAATAGCCAAGTGCAAAATGTCTATATGTTTGTGAGAAATCTCCTCCAAAACCTCCATCTGCATACCAGGAGATACAGCTATCTTTTTCAGAAACTCTTTGTAGATTTTTGTAGTCATCCAGTACCAGAGAGGAAGCTTCCAGTACAAGAGCCTCATCAAGTGATGAGGATTATGTATTCAATGGAGGTTGATCTTGCACTGCTGAGGTAGATTATTAGTCCAAGGCAAGTTGGGGAAGTTCCAGCAAATCTGTCTCTGGAGACAGTTTAGTAACAACCATTTGTGTTTTTTTCATACTAGGGTGTGGGGGGTGACTCCTGTCTTGGCGATTTGCTTCTATGAAGAAGCAGAAATGTTTATCAGGATTCCTGAAGCATCCCTCAATGTGTCCAATATGACCAGTGAGGAGGCTGATACAGTACTGAAGGCCAGTTGTGCCTATACCAAGTTTCCCAATCCCTGGATCTGCTCCTGACAGAGGGTCTTATGTGAGAGCAGGAGTGGATTCTGGAGGAGGCCCTGGACTCTCTGAAGTAGGAGACCTGGGAACCCACTGACGAGGAGTAAGAGAACTCTGAAGGCCAAGGTGGTGCAAAGGAGACTTTGGAGACCAGGACATGAATCTATGTTGAGACTGCAGTACTGGCAGCAGCACTGAAGGCTCCTTAGAAACTGGTACTGTGTGGAGTCAGTACCAGAGGCCTAGATATCAACACCAAAGACGCCAATGAGTGCAGTACCAGCCCAGAGATTGATGGGGCTGCAACAAACCCTAACGTTAGTGCTGATGACAGTGGCACATGTGCCGGTGCCAGTAGAGGATCTTCACCCTGAATCAGTGGTGATGGCAGTACTAAAAGGCACAACAGGTCCCTGGCAGCCACATAGGCTTCTGGTGTTGTTGGCACTGAAATGGATGGCTACCCCACTGTAAGCAGCAATGATAGATCTCCTACAGTCTCTTGTATGTTGGACATTAGAAAAAACTTCTTGTCAGAGTAGTTAAACACTGGACTAAATTGCCTAGGGAGGATGTGGAATCTCCATCATTGGAGGTTTTTAAGAGCAGTTTAGATAAACACCTGCCAGGGATTGTCTAATACTTGTCCTGCCTTGAGCGCAGGGGGATGAATTAGAAGACCTCTTGATGTCCTTTCCAGTCCTACACTTCTATAATTTTACTGCCATCACTGATGAAGTAGTCGGCCTCAACGGTCCCAGGGTGGGAACCTGAGTCAATGGCTCAGCCCTTTGAGACTCACTGTGAGCTGGTACCAGGGAGTTGAAGGGTGCCCTCTACCTTCTGTACTGGAGTGGCCTTTCACTGCGGAGAAGCTCCGTACAGAGATCTTCAAAGAAATCATTGCCATCTTCCTCGTTTGTTTCAGAGGATGTGAGTGGTCCAAGCTCTTATGCCTTGAAGAGGACAACCCCAGTGAAGGGGATCGCCTACAGTCCTGTCTACAGGCAAGGCCAAGGGAGTACTCCTAGACTGAGTCTATGAATGAATTCCTTTTTGCAGACTGAGAGGGTTCCAATGTGGGGTGAAGAGCAGTCTCCATAAGAATATATAGAGGGTGCTCTTCTCTCTGCATCTTCATTCTGGATTTGAACCCCTGGCAGATTGGACATCTGTCTCTAGTGTGACCCTCAACCAAACACTTTAAACAGCAAAAATGAGGGTAACTAACAGGCATTGGCTTATGGCAGGTTGAGAAGGGCTTAAAACTAGGGGATCTTGGCACAGGTTTCCCTGGCATTGGGCGAGGCCTGGAGGCCCACCAGATACAAAGAAACGAAAAGAAAAAAAGATGTCCATAGGTCACGTTAGATAAAAAAGCTAATTATAAGCAACTTTGTTCACAGCTGAACGGGGCTTTAAAACACAGAAATGCTCCAAGTACAAACCACAGACAGTAAGAAGGAACTGAAGGATGAGCAGGTTGGTTGTTCCTTTATAGTCTCTGTTGGGACACAAGGAAGGCAAGGAGCATGCAGGTACCATTGAGGAATACGCTCCAGTACCGGTGCACGAGATGCATACACACCTGCAGTGTAATGGACATATGCAAGAACACAAAGAACAGGGGGCTTCGTTTTCTAATACAAGGTTCTTCTCAATAACCCTCTTAACCAAATTATATGTAGAGCTTACTGATAATACATTAGCCCTTTAATGCTATTTCTTAAAAATAATTAAATTATAGAAATTCCATGTATACGTAGGACGACCATTAAAGGCCTGCAGCTAATTCATAGCTCACCATGAAAATCATACAGTACATACACAGAAAATAGCACTGAACAACCCAGACATGTCAGAGATGCTCTGATTATATTTATTCCATTAGGACACAGATTTATTGTTTTAACAAAACCTTTCGGAATAAATTGAGCTGAGTAGATTTGTAAATGTCAGTGAAATCTGCTTACTGTAATTCTTTTATCCAAAGAAGTGTGGGATATCAAATGCCCAGTACTTGTGGATAGTTGTTGCTAAGTGACTCAAAATAAAATGAAAAGACATTTACAAATTTACATTAAATTACAATTCAAAACTTTAAAGTACAAATATTAGGGCAACATTTTCTCAACTGAGTCTGCAAAAAAGTGAGTGCCTGCTATATATGCAACCCGAGTAATGTAAAGAGAATGTAAATCTCAGACAATATATACTGTACATAAGGGACCAGAAAATAAAGTGATTCGTCTCTGAAAAGTGATTACTTAACAGATCTGCTCCCTGAGTATTGAGAGTCATATCTGCTTACTACTTTTTTCTCCCATTAGAATGGCAGAGTCAATACAGCTATAAGTGAGCTGAATTCTGCCTGGCCACAGTGATCCATGTATTTTTCATCTCCAGATTGGAATAATGTAATTCACTGTCTCTGAAGTTGAATGTGAAAGCAAATTCAAAGGCTCCAGTTTGTGCAGAATGCAACTGCCCAGTTCTTCTATGGGTGATCACATCACCGCTGCCCTCTGCCTCCACTGGCTTTTAAACTATTTCTGCTGCAAGTTCAAGGCCTTTGCCTTGATCTTATTTAAGAATCAGGTCTCAGCTACATCAAAGATTGCATCTTCATCTAGGAACTGTAAGACAGATATGTTCCCTATCTGCCCACGATGAAGTCCTTGACAGCTGGAGATAAGGCAATCTCAGCAAGGGAATCCAGTTGTGGAAGACGATTAGACTAATCCAGAGTCTGACTATTTTTAAGACATACTGCAAGACCTTTGATAAAGCTTTTGTACCAGAACCAGAATGATCCTTACAACAATCATCACTGCAAAAAATAAAACAGAACAATAACCAATGAAGAGCTGAAGATACCAGGAGGTCCATTAGAGACCATGCTATGCCAACTGAGTTAACCTGGGAAATACTCAAGTACTAGAGAGATAGGAGCTAATATAAAAACCTTAAGATAGAGAAATAGCAATCATGTTGCTCATGAGACTCTGCACAAATTGCACACTGATCTGTGAAAGAATGATTCAATTCTTTCACATAGTCAGTCTGAGAATTCTCAACTACAATCGCTTTATGTGAAACTTCACCTCGATTGGAGGCATTTGTGCCATGTACATCCAAGGTTCAGGTTCCAGAACTAAAGAGTTGAGTATTTTACAAGTGTTGATGTCAGTTGTTGTAGCTATCTTTGGCCTTGTCTATGTGGGGATATTCAGAAATGTTACAGCAAATCAACTAAAGGTGTGAAGTCAATGCACAAAAGTTAAAGCATGTTAAACCCCTGTGTGGCTGCTCTCATTCAAAAGTAAAGTGGCACGTAGATGCCACTTCTGAATGAGAGCATCCACATAAGGTTTAAGGCAACTTAATTTAGGAGCTTTAACTTCAAACCCTTAGTTGATTCATTTTAGCTTTCATGAGTGTCCTTGTGTAGACAAGCCCTTAGAAAGGTCCTTCCACCAAATTACCCATTTGGTTTCTCATCTGAACTCACACATTCATCTGAGGGGAATCTTCATCACTGCAACTGGATCCTTCAGCTGGCCCTTTTACCTTAGGCCCTGATCCAGAAAAACATTTAAGCACAGTTTGAATTCAATGGGGTTACTCATGTGCTGAAAGTTGAGTGAGTAATTAAGTGCTTTGCTGGATTGGGGCCTTAGTTACATGTGCCTTAGGAAGAGGATTGGAGTATGAAGAGAGGGAGGGGCATTAGGCAGCTGCCCAACTGAATTGAAGCATCACTTGTACATTGTAATTCTTTTAGCTGCGTCCAAATGGGAAATAGTGTGGGTGAGCTCCCCGGGGATAAAATCGACATGGTTATAGAACCCACTCGATAGTCATGAAGGGTGGGCCAGGAAAAAGGAGAAGGAGTGGAACCAGGGAACTTGGTGTTCCCTGCACAAAGAAAATCAACTGAGAGAAATCAGTGTAAGGGTTTTGGGGAGAAGCAGGTCTAAACCTGCTGGAACAGGATGCAGCAAAAGCAGCTGCAGGCAGGGGTAGCAGAAGAGCAAATGGCAGCAAGACCGCAGGGAAGGGGCCAACTGCAGAGGTGCACATGCCTTAATCACATAAACAGGAATTTTGTGTGGCTGTAGCAATAGGATGAACAGGGAGATCTGCAGGAGAGGCTGCACACTACAACTCTACGTCTGGGAAGCCGGCAGCATGGAAACAACACTGTGAGGACTCTCCCCATTAGCATGCAGCAGTTGGAATTACTGAAGTGAGTGGGTAAGCAGAGAATGGGACAGAAGAGAGTCATGTGACAAATGGAAGGAAACACGTTTCTGAAAAAAGGGCCAGAGGGAACACCAAAAATTTGAAATAAACTCTACAATTCTAAAATAAGAAATTTACCAGCAATACCATTTTGAATTCTACCCATCTTTAACTTAAAATGAGGTAACACAAATGGCTACTGAAAGAGCCAGTAAATCAACTCTTCTTACACTTTCTAGTAAATCAACTCTTTTTACACTTTTTGACTTAGACACTTAGAGCTTGATCCAGGTCCTACTGAAAACAATGGGAGCCCTTCCACAAACTTCAGTGAGAGTCAAATCAAGTGCTCACAGAACATACTTTTGGAATACATGAGATTAAATCCTCACCACTGCTCTGGTCCCTTTAAGCCACATAAAATGGCCGGGATAGCAAGAAGGGGCCCTAAAAGGATTCCCCCAGGGCAGGCATTATGCTAAGGCCAGGGCTGGGGCAGGAAACTATGTGGTGGAGGGGCTGTATCACAGAGTACTGAGCAGATTCTGCAGCCCACTGTCATACGTTAAACAGATTCCAGGGTCCTCTCCAACCCCCAGAGCAGCCCAAGATCAGGAGGGCATAAAGGGGGCTTAAAATTGCTGTAGCCCATCACCATGCACTGCGAGTTCTGTTCTGCATCTCTTGGAGTTGCAACATAGAACCTCACCCATGGAGATTAGGAAAAATAGAAGAAAGTAGGGTCAGTAAAATGGATACAAGAAGAGAGCAGATTCTGAGATTTTTACCTCAGGGGGGAGGGATAGCTCAGTGGTTTGAGCATTGGCCTGCTAAACCCAGGCCTGTGAGTTCAATCCTTGAGAAAGCTACTTAGGGATCTGGGGCAAAAATTGGTCATGCTAGTGAAGGCAGGGGGCTGGACTTGATGACCTTTCAAGGTCCCTTCCAGTTCTAGGAGATTGGTATATCTCCAATTATTACCTATGGTTGATCATAGAAAGTGGCAACATCTTGGGTCTGAACTTATTGTTACATTTTATACACATTTTACATATAGTTATGACTTTAATAAAGATTGCTGGTATATTGTTGTGACAGATAGTCTGCTCCTTAAAAGGATATGGGGAGAAAGGAAAGGGGTCCCAGCCAATAAGGAATGAACTGGGAGAAGGGGTCAGCATAAATGCTGCCTCCTTCTTCACAGCAGGGCAGGTGCCTGTGAAAGGGCCCAGCTGAGGAGAAAGCCCTGAAGCTCGCCTGAACCACAGTCCCAGGAAAGAGAGCTGTGGGAAACTTCTGCGTTAAGGAGGAAAAGTATAAAGGACAGTTTGGAAGATAGCCCCATTTGTGCCAGAGAAGCTGAGAGGGAGGCCTATTTGTATGACGTTCTTCCTTTGGAGTTAAAAAAAACTAGACCCTTAAAGGGATGCTATTCAATATACAAGCCCCACTGGATTTATTAAAACTCTCACTTGAGGAGACTGAAGTAGAGACACAATGGTGGCACTGCACTGGGCTGTCAGGGGACACTCCATGGGTGGGGCCACCCACTACAATTATATATTTATCTATTGTTGTATTACCTCACGAATATTTTGTATGTATGAGATATTTTGATTTAATTTTTTATGCTCTCCAAAAATGTTCCTAGGCTGCTAGTCCCCATGATAACTTCACTGTTAGCCTTTAATTTTTGGATGTAATATATAAATCATGCATACAATGTGGTGGCCATGATCTGGAGGGGTTTGGGTCTGGTTCCTGAGCCCAGCATTCACTAAACTGCTAACGGGACAAGTGGCACTTGATTATGGCAAATATAATGCATCAGTTATGTAAATTCATAAGGTAAAACATACTGGGCTAGTTTCTGATCTGTTAAATCAGGGGATAGCTCAGTGGTTTGAGCACTGGCCTATTAAACCCAAGGTTGTGAGTTCAATCCTTGAGGAGGCCACTTAGGAATCTGGGGCAAAAATTGGTCCTGCTAGTGAAGGCAGGGGGCTGGACTCAATGACCTTTCGAGGTCCCTTCCAGTTCTAGGAGATTGGTATATCTTCAGTTATTACTAAATCCCAAGAAAGTCAATGGAGTAACTCAATTTGCATTTACATTGGTATCACAGATTAGACTTTGAATATGTTTATTGCTTTGAGTTCAGATTAGATCATGTATGACCTTTGCCATTACTGACTTTGTATCAGTACAACCAGAAGTTTCTTCTCAATGAATGGTGGATAGCCAGTATGATATTCTAAGAGTAAATTTATACTTTTAGCTTGTGTTAACTGAACACTTGTCAATGTGATATATGTGGAGGTCACATTAAATTAATAGATTTCTTTGATGTAACCACCAAATTATCTTTGTTAGCATGACCATTTTTTCCCCTCAGAATCTTTAAAAAAATCACTTTAAAAAGTTCTTTTATTCTCACATAATAGTGAAAAGAAGATTGCCTTTTTAAGAAAGCAAAAATTCAAGGGACAGAGTAGGGAGGGAGGGAGTGTGGACAAAGTAAATTTTTAATACTGTTATCTCAAACATAAAACAGCTGCTGTTTTCCACCCTACTGCTAGGCATTAGCAGAAGGTTTCAGATTCCAATATTATCATTCCAGGTCCTGCATACCTTCTGTTACGTCTAACTTCTAAATTCCGTCTTCAGTTCTTGTTCAGACAAAACTCCCATTAAGGACTGTGGATCTGACTTTCAGTTACACTATTAGGCTTCTCTATACTGTTAAATTGGTGTAGAGGAGCTTTAGTTCAACTGAGAAGCAGATCCTAAGAACGGATTACAGAGACTGACTCTCTATGCAAATTAGTTATGTACCTCAACGGAAACCTAAAGCTACTCGCCACATGATTAAATTCTTATCTTCACCTATTGCTTAATCCTGCAAAGTGATGAGCACTCTAGCTCTAATCCAGCAAAGTACTTATGCACATACTTAACTATATGCATAGGAGTAGTCCTATTGATGTCAATTATTGTTGGTTTAAAAATAAGCAAATGATTATGCACTTTGTTGAATCAGGGACAGAACGCTCACCACTTTACAGAATCCAGTCCATACCACAAACAACTCCACTGCAGACAGGAACAGATGCAGTCAGATTTTAGCCATTTTTCTTCAAAACAGTTAAGTGTATGCAAAAAAAGAAAAAAATAGATTATTAGAATTGACATGTCATATTTTTACAAAGTTCATACTCAATTTTACTGAATTCAATACAACTTTGTGATTATATCTACTACTGTATGTTGAAAAAATGTACATTGCTGTAAAACACTGAACAATATTATGTAAAATATTCACCAGAAATGCAATTAAGCGGAATATTTTCCCTTTAGAACTCAAACTGCAATGTGTGACAATAATAACTTTCTCTGTAAGAGGAAACTATTTCACAGTAATAATTATGGTACGCAGTGTATATATGCATGACGATTTCACTGCATTCAGAGTCTGAAATGATCATGTATTAATGAAAAACACTGAAGTGTAGTTTACCAATGTTTTATAAAAATGACTGTAAGTTGGAGTATGTATATTACTCTGGTGCCACATCTTCAATCTTCAGATCATCTGCACAAAAGAAGAAATCATACATGAATTGCTTGAAGGCCAATAATATTCACAAGTATCAATGAAAAAAGTAGTAACTGATTGTGATACACAATCTTCCTGAACACTAATAAGGCCAAAGAAAGCTGGGAATAAGAGCAGTCACTCATGCATATCTACTGATTGGACTCTGAAAATTGAGAAATACCAACTTTTGATGTACATGCCTGCATCTGTGGATAAGTTCGGCTTCTGTTTATCCCAATAGGCATCACATGTGCATCCAAGGGTATTTGACCATCTGCCGTTACCAGTTCTCGAGGGGAAGTAGCGACTTCACTCACCTCTCAATGATAACTGTAATCACTGTTCTCTTAAGGTAAGTGCTTTTTTAGCTCTGAAAGTAATTTTGCATCATAGACCATGTTATGATGTATTTGAAATTAAAACTCATACCGTTTTGGAAATAAACAACTAGCTTTATATTTCTGAATTATTGAAAGTGTAACATTATCCACTACTTAACTTAAACCACCGCAGACGATGTCCAAGCTCATGAGCTAGATAGAGGTCTGAAATTTCAAAGAAGAAAATAGAAGGTTAGGCTGTAGAGCTCCAGTGACAGCTCTTTCCAGGTGAAAAGCTATCTCAAGAAATAGGCATCCAGAAGATAATCAGTATAAAGAGTTTGAGCAAGATAGCCGGTCACAAAGATTAATAATATAAAGAGAAATAAGTCTGGTATTATGTGACTGTAATCAATGTTAGGTGTTTTCTTTTTAATGCAGTTATGAAGGTACCTGTGTATTTATTTAGAAAGTCAGTGTTTTTGATCACATGGTCCTAACAAACAGTCCGCCTCCCAGGACCACCATTTCCCTGAAACCATTGACTTTACTGGAGTTACTGTCAGCTGACCGGGACGAGGGTGGTCTAGTCTAGTGGTGGGAGCAAGCATCAGGAACCAAGGATCAAGATCAGAGCCGGAGTCAGTAATCAGAAGCCAGAGCCAAGGGTCAAACCGGAGCTCAGGAACTGGAGCAAGAAGGGTAGCAATCAAGAAGGGATTCAAGGCAGGGACAGGACAGAGGAAAGGCTGGGTGCAAGGTAGAGGCAGCAGGAACAAAGTAACTCAAACACAGTTGTGGGCATAAGCACTGAGCAGCCAATAAGCTGCTGCTGGCTTAAGAACCAGCCTACTGCCCCCTGCTGGTAGCGTGACCAATCAGGCAGCCTGCTACAGGCCAGATGTCTGGATGAGGCTGCCTGGAGACTAGATAGCTACTCAGAATTTACAGTCATAGGAGAAAGCAGAATTTGGCCCATTTAGTTAATCTTCAACTTTCCTGCAGACCTGAAGACAACATTCTTCTTTTCATCAATTCTAGCAGCAGGGGCCCTATGCATAAAGAAGTCAAATCCTGCCAGTTCTGATTAGTTGTCTGTTTTCTTGCATTCGCACTCACTGAAGAAGTGCAATAATAAATTCTCGATTTTGTGCCATAAATGGCAATGGATGCTTGAGTATTAAGATCTGATAATTACCTGCAAGTCTGTTAACTGGATTCTTTTTAATAGTACTAAATGTGTAAATCTTGCTAGGATTCTTCACTCTTCTTACAATGAAATTGTGTTTTTTAGGGAACTAAGTGATGCAGGAAGTTATAGTATCTCTTGAAGTTAAACATCTTCATTTACTTTTTTGATCATGAGAGACAGTGAGGTGAAACAAGGTTCAACATTTCTGTCTGAAAGCTAAGTAAATGGATGACACCTCAAATTCCTGCAGGGAGTTTAAGCTACCAATTTTTAATAAAATTTCTGTGTGTGTCTATATTGCCATCTAAATTGAAAGGGATTAATAAACCAACCGTATGACAAAAGGCCAAATTCTTGGTTGATCAACTATAACTCCAAGTTTCGTGCCTGCATCTGGGAGGCAGAATGTATCAGACACATTTCTCTATGAGGTGACATTCTGTTTTACTGTTTTCTTCCAGATATTGAAGGACCTCAAGTATTTATGACATAGTTTAAGATTTTCTCTGCATTCTACAGATCAAAACATGCTCCATGTCTTAACTCTTGGGGGATATAAATTGACATTGATGTAACTGATTATTCCTCAGCACAGAGTACTTCTAAAATATCACAGTAAGCACTAAAATTTTATAGTGAGATATTGTAAAAGTCGTGGATCGCTGCAGTCTGTATTTCTGCCTGCTTCAAGGGAGCTGATACTGTAAGATACTAGCATGTAAGATTCACTTGCATGACAAAACAAGAAGGTCCACTGCAAAAAGTAAGGAACAGGTGAAAAGCAGACATGAATCCCTATATATTTAAATAGAGATGAAGGAATATGAACAACTTCTGAGTTTTTCATTCTGTTTGCGGGATACTGTATAATATCTACTTCAGAAAGTGAATCTACAGGAATATATGTCAATACTCTAGAGTACATCCATTCTCCAAAGGACTGTATTTTCTTAAGTAATTTAAAGAAAAAAAGATGTGATAAAAATTGTCTTTTTGAGCTTTTGCAAGTACTTGGATAAGCTTTTCCCTTCTCAAATAAGCTAAGATAAAATAGACTTTCTTGCCTCCTGAGCTCTGAAAGTCTCAGTGAACATCCCAAAGTAGACCTTATAAGAGAAATCTCTGAGAAAACAATACAGCCTTCAATAGAAACGCTTGAGAGGTACAAATGTAAATACCGAAGGCCAATGCACATACCTTCTCCCAGAAGGGCTATAGGCCAATGCCCATGCTCTCCTGGCCTTGTAGGAAAGAGTAGAAACACTGCTAACTTTCTAAATTGTCTGAGTCCAAAATATGGTCAAGGATTTTTAAATAAGTATCTTTCACAAAGACCCTCTCTTTTAGAAAAGCATAATTACCACATACTAAACTTCCACGATACTAGGAATTATAGTCATACTACATTTAGCAGTACAGCACATAGCTAACTATATTAGAATTTTTTCATTGAAATTTATATATGCACAGAGTGCTTTAGTAAAAAATATTAATGAGTCACGATAAATCTATTTTTTCTATCTTCGAGGTCAATGGATAACTCATGCATAATGGACCAAATCTTGGACTTAAATAGCTTTGTTGGATGGAGTTCAATCCAGCTGCACGGCCGAGCTTGAATTGTGTCACCTACTCAGATTCTCAGAAGTCAAATGTCCCAAAGAATAGTCCATGATTCTAAACCCCAGGCCTGAGTATTAGCTCTATTACACCAGCTTTACACTGGCATAATGCCATTCACTTAAACAGTTACACTGAAGTAAAATCAGAGTAACAGAGTGAAGCATCAAGTTCCCACATCCAAACTACCACATATGATGTTCCAGAGGTGTTTTGAGATGATATCAGAGAAGACAATGCTAGCATCGAGAGAGAGGCTGGCTTCCTCCTCAGCTTAGCAAGAACTGGGGAAACTACATGATGGCCTGCAGAGCCTCTGAAATAAAGCTATCAGCCATTTCCATAGTAGTTCGGAGCGTGTAAACATGCCTGATCTACCTACAGCCATGGCCATTAAGGTCTTACCGCTACCTTCCCTTGGATTTGGGGCTATGTGGCTAACCAGTGAAGTGGTCTGCTAGAATTTTTCACTATGTTTCCTATTTCCAAAAAAGTAAAACATAAGAACATAAGAACATAAGAAAGGCCGTACCGGGTCAGACCAAAGGTCCATCTAGCCCAGTATCTGTCTACCGACAGTGGCCAATGCCAGGTGCCCCAGAGGGAGTGAACCTAACAGGCAATGATCAAGTGATCTCTCTCCTGCCATCCATCTCCATCCTCTGACGAACAGAGGCTAGGGACACCATTCTTACCCATCCTGGCTAATAGCCATTTATGGACTTAGCCACCATGAATTTATCCAGTCCCCCTTTAAACATTGTTATAGTCCTAGCCTTCACAACCTCCTCAGGTAAGGAGTTCCACAAGTTGACTGTGCGCTGCGTGAAGAAGAACTTCCTTTTATTTGTTTTAAACCTGCTGCCTATTAATTTCATTTGGTGATCCCTAGTTCTTGTATTATGGGAATAAGTAAATAACTTTTCCTTATCCACTTTCTCAACATCACTCATGATTTTATAGACCTCTATCATGTCCCCCTTTAGTCTTCTCTTTTCCAAGCTGAAGAGTCCTAGTCTCTTTAATCTTTCCTCGTATGGGACCCTCTCTAAACCCCTAATCATTTTAGTTGCCCTTTTCTGAACCTTTTCTAGTGCTAGAATATCTTTTTTGAGGTGAGGAGACCACATCTGTACACAGTATTCGAGATGTGGGCATACCATGGATTTATATAAGGGCAATAATATATTCTCAGTCTTATTCTCTATCCCCTTTTTAATGATTCCTAACATCCTGTTTGCTTTGACTCCAAGATCTTTTTCCTGACTCGTTGTAGCTAAATTAGCCCCCATCATGTTGTATGTATAGTTGGGGTTATTTTTTCCAATGTGCATTACTTTACATTTATCCACATTAAATTTCATTTGCCATTTTGTTGCCCAATCACTTAGTTTTGTGAGATCTTTTTGAAGTTCTTCACAATCTGCTTTGGTCTTAACTATCTTGAGTAGTTTAGTATCATCTGCAAACTTTGCCACCTCACTGTTTACCCCTTTCTCCAGATCATTTATGAATAAATTGAATAGGATTGGTCCGAGGACTGACCCTTGGGGAACACCACTAGTTACCCCTCTCCATTCTGAGAATTTACCATTAATTCCTACCCTTTGTTCCCTGTCCTTTAACCAGTTCTCAATCCATGAAAGGACCTTCCCTTTTATCCCATGACAGCTTAATTTACGTAAGAGCCTTTGGTGAGGGACCTTGTCAAAGGCTTTCTGGAAATCTAAGTACACTATGTCCACCGGATCCCCCTTGTCCACATGTTTGTTGACCCCTTCAAAGAACTCTAATAGATTAGTAAGACACGATTTCCCTTTACAGAAACCATGTTGACTATTGCTCAAGAGTTTATGATTTTCTATGTGTCTGACAATTTTATTCTTTACTATTGTTTCAACTAATTTGCCCGGTACCGACGTTAGACTTACCGGTCTGTAATTGCCGGGATCACCCCTAGAGCCCTTTTTAAATATTGGCGTTACATTAGCTAACTTCCAGTCATTGGGTACCGAAGCCGATTTAAAGGACAGGTTACAAACCTTAGTTAATAGTTCCGCAACTTCACATTTGAGTTCTTTCAGAACTCTTGGGTGAATGCCATCTGGTCCCAGTGACTTGTTAATGTTGAGTTTATCAATTAATTCCAAAACCTCCTCTAGTGACACTTCAATCTGTGACAGTTCCTCAGATTTGTCACCTACAAAAGCCAGCTCAGGTTTGGGAATCTCCCTAACATCCTCAGCCGTGAAGACTGAAGCAAAGAATCCATTTAGTTTCTCCACAATGACTTTATCGTCTTTAAGCGCTCCTTTTGTATTTTGATCATCAAGGGGCCCCACTGGTTGTTTAGCAGGCTTCCTGCTTCTGATGTACTTAAAAAAACATTTTGTTATTACCTTTGGAGTTTTTGGCTAGCCGTTCTTCAAACTCCTCTTTGGCTTTTCTTATTACACTCTTGCACTTAAGTTGGCAGTGTTTGTGCTCCTTTCTATTTGCCTCACTAGGATTTGACTTCCACTTTTTAAAGGAAGTCTTTTTATCTCTCACTGCTTCTTTTACATGGTTGTTAAGCCACGGTGGCTCTTTTTTAGTTCTTTTACTGTGTTTCTTAATTTGGGATATACATTGAAGTTGGGCCTCTATTATGGTGTCTTTAAAAAGGGCCCATGCAACTTGCAGGGATGTCACTTTAGTCACTGTACCTTTTAACTTTTGTCTAACTAACCCCCTCATTTTTGTATAGTTCCCCCTTTTGAAATTAAATGCCACAGTGTTGGGCAGTTGAGGTGTTCTTCCCACCACAGGGATGTTGAATGCTATTGTATTATGGTCACTATTTCCAAGCGGTCCTACTATAGTTACCTCTTGGACCAGCTCCTGCGCTCCACTCAGGATTAAATCTAGAGTTGCCTCTCCCCTTGTGGGTTCCCGTACCAGCTGCTCCATGAAGCAGTCATTTAAAGTATCGAGAAATTTTATCTCTGCATTTCGTCCTGAAGTGAAATGTTCCCAGTCAATATGGGGATAATTGAAATCCCCCACTATTATTATGTTCTTAATTTTGATAGCCTCTCTAATTTCCCTTAGCATTTCATCATCACTATTACTGTCCTGGTTAGGTGGTCGATAATAGATCCCTAATGTTATATTTTTACTAGAGCACTAAAACATACAATTATCCTTAGTGTGGTTCTTGTATTAGGCGTAGTTTAAATATGTATACATAACATGATGCAATTATGGGGATGGCTCTTTTAAAAATAATTTAAAAACACAACCCTGGAGTTTGGAATAAAGGATTAAGAAATCTGTTTAAATAAATATGGGTTGAAACGTTGAAAAGAAATGTATTAGCCAGAGACTGGAATCCACAGGAGTCTCCAAGGGTCTAATTCCTACATTAGTCAACATAATTTATCACATCTAGCTACTGGAGTAATACTGGGCTCATCAATATAATATTGAATAATTTCACAACCTTGATAAAGGTTATGAACTTCCAGTCATGGCCATGAACAAATGTTATATCTACACATGATTTGTCTTTGCAGGAATCACTTTAGTCCTTTGGATAAATAATGGGATCTTCTCTTTAATGTTATATATATAATCAATAATAAACTGACAAAAATAATTAAAATACCTCACATTTGTTTCTGAATTTTAAGTTCTACATGTATTTTAATGTCAGAATGGCACATCTGAAATACTCACTATTGGCCTCAATTTATGGGGAACTGGAAAATGGTTGTCAGTTATGAAAACTGATATTATAAATGTCTGAATTCTTTTTTTATACTTCCTTTCATTCTGCCCTACAGATCATCAACTTTTCATGAGTCATATCCACTTGTTCCAATTACCTGACCAGAACCAATGTGATGAGTCTAAGGCCTGGCCTACACTGGGGGGGGCAGAGGAGGGGAGTTAACTAAGTTGGTCTAAGTTACGCAACTTCTGCTATGAAAATAGCGTAGCTGAAGTCGATGTACTTAGAGCTACTTACCGCGGTGTCTTCACTGCGGTAGGTCAACTGCTGATGCTCCCCCGTTGACTCCACCTACACTTCTTGTTCCGGTGGAGTACCGGAGTTGACGGGAGAGTGCTCAGCGGTCGACTTATTGCGTCTTCACTAGACGCAATAAATCGACCCCCGCTGGATCGATTGTTCCAGAGGTAAGTGTAGACATGCCCAAAGACTCATGTGATAGCAGGTAAATGTGAAGAGGCTTTTCATTATGAAAAACTGAACCACAAAAGTTTGAGCAGAAAACTCTCTGCTACTTACTTACTTTCTTTCAAAGTATTTGATAAACAAAACAGGTTGGTAAATAACTATGTGCATTAAACTTTACATATTTTAAAAGTGTATATAGCTGAGTATTATTCAACAATTAAAGAAACAAAGAATAAATACATCAGACAATGTTGTGCTGAGATAGTGAACTATTGTGACACAAAGACCCTTATATTATTATTAAGGCTACATTTTAATCATGGGTATTTTTAGTAAAAGTCATGGACAGGTCACAGGCAGTAAACAAAAATTCATGGCCCGTGACCTGTCCATGACTCTTACTATATACCCCTGACTGAAATTTGGTGGGGGGGTGCCTTGGTGGGGGGCGTGGCCCTGGGGGTGCTGCGAGTGCTGGGCGGGACGGCCCGGGGAGCACTGTGGGTACTGGGGAGGGGGATGTGGCTCGTGGCCACCACAGGTGTTGGGGGAGTCATGGCCCCAGGGGCGCCTCAGGAGCTGGCGGGGGGGGGTGCAGTTGGTGGGGCTGGAGCAGGCTCCCTACCCAGCTCCTGGGAAGTGGTGGCCCCAGCTCCTAGTTCCACATGCTGCCTCCACTCCGCCCCAAGCCCCAGTTCTACAGCTCCCATTGGCTGGGAACCACGGCCAATGAGAGCTGCAGGGGTGGTGCCTGCGGGCAGAGTCAGCACATGGAGCTAGGAACTGAGGGAGGGGAGTTGCTGTCACCCTTCCGGGGAGCTCCCCCACCCCAAGTAAGCAACACCCCGCACTCCAATCCCCAGTTCTGAGCCCTCCCCCCACTCAAACTCCTACTGCTGGGGGGTCAGGCCAAGACTGCCCCAGCAGCAGCCAATGTGCCTGACCCAGGGGCTGCCCAAGCTGCTCAGGCAGTCCCCAGGCCAGCCACACCAGCCGCTGCAGAAGTCATGGAGGTGACAGAAAGTTACGGAATCCATGACCTGGTGACCTCCATGACAAACATGGAGCCTTAATTATTATGTAATAAATCTAACAAAGTAATTCTATAGACTTCAACGCTTTAGCATGTGATGTTCTACATGGGAAAATTACTTACCAGTGTTTGTTTTGTTATGATCTCCTCTTTTCCCTACTCTGCAAGAAAGATACCTCAAGTTATGCTAGTATGGCTCCAATGTTCTATCAGGAAGCAGGAACTAAGTGAAATTGCCAGTCTCACAGCCCTATATGAGATGATGGATAATCTGCAAATTCTGTCGCCTGTTTACCCCTTTTTCCAGATCATTTGTGACTATCTTGAACAGCACTGGTCCCAGTACAAATCTCTGGGGGAAACCACTATTTACTCCTTCCATTCTGAAAACTGACCATTTAATCCTACCCTTTGTTTCCTATCTTTTAAGCAGTTACCAATCCAGGAGAGGACCTACCCTCTGAAAGTCCAAGTACACTCTATCCACTGGATCACCCTTGTCCACATGTTTGTTGACCCCCGCGTCAAAGAATTCTAATAGATTCTTGTGGAACAATGTCTCTTTACAAAAGCTGTGTTGACTCTTACCCAACAAATCGCGTATGTGTCTGATCATTCTGTTCTTAAAACTTTGTAAAGAAGGCTATTTGCTTCCTGGCTTGTCATCTCTGTTTTGTCCTTCTCTGAGCTCTTCTCTCTGTCATCCTTACACCTGTCATTATCGTATTTCTTTTTAGAAGGAAAGAGGAGAAAGATCTTACAGAGTTGTTTCCTCATGCTTCCAGGATGAGGTGGTAAGATAAGACCGGGGTGTGGTAAGCAGGGTCTTATCTCTGCAGGCTCAGTTTTTGACAGTCTTTCTTACCTCCTCATTCCTGATATGTGGAGTGATAACAGTATAATGTGAGGCATCATTTTTACAGAATGGGGGAAGCCGAATAATGTGCAATCAAAGCAACCATCATAATCAGAGCTCAAAAATGCCACTGCAATAAGGAGGTGTGACGGTGCTCTGCTAAGTTATACCTGAATCCAAATTTGGAATGATTAGATATATAATGGCAATAATTAGTAAACAATGAGGTCTAATTTAGTAAATTAAAGAGGATTTTGTTAAATTACAATATAACCAAACTATCTTGATTTATCACAGACTCTGTAACATTAAAAATGTTTTACCAATCTGATGCAATTTTAAGCTAACAATGATGTATAGATATGTTTCTAGCTGATTTATTAGAACACAATTCTTTTTTTAAAAAAAAGAGGGGTGATTCGCACTGCTATTAGGCTAAAAATCTGAATTTGGATTTTTATTAAAATATCGTAATACAAACATTTTGCATCAGTAAAAGAAATTAGAAATATGGACACACCTAAAATTTTACAGTAATATATAGTCTCTATTTAACTCTGCACTGGGTGATATGTACAAGTCTGTCTTTACTGAATGTAAACAACAAAAACCAATATATAGAATACCAATATGGATATTTAGTATACTTTTATACCATGTGCATGCTGTCAGCATACAGGGTTGAAGTGCTGTAAGCAATTCTGATTAATTTTTCTTATATTTAGATCATGATATCATTTTATTTTATTTTTTAAGTATGGAGCTTGTCATATCAGAGAAGCAACTCAATAGATATATGTTGGGACTCATGTGAATTAGCCTGGAAACTACTATGAGACTAACAGATTTATTTGGGCATAAGCTTTCGTGGGTAAACTTCTTCAGGTGCATAGAGTGAAAGTTACAGATGCAGGCATTATATAATAACACATGAAGAGAAGGGAGTACTCTTTGATACTATTGATAGTATAATCAATATAAGAAGATTCCAGGATTGTCACTCTGAAGCGATAGAAACAGCTACAAGCATGATTGAGGCCTCTTTTTGTTCAGACTATCACCAGGTTGAATCCTCACTGGGTTTTGCAATCTGTTACCATCCAATTTTTAAATTCTCAGTCATTTTGACTTTATGAATGATGCCCATGTGACAGCATGAGCTTTCAGCTACTAGTATTTCAAAAAACTATTAATTTTGGGGGCAATTACATCAGGGCAAGAATTTTGAAAAACAGCTTGCGTGTGTTATTTTTGGCATGGTTTTATGCTTTATAAAAGTACTTTGTTGCCCCACCACTGTAATTGTACTGCATTAGTGAATACCTTTGGTGAGAACCTGCTTCTTTTGTTCATCTTAATCAAAAGCCTATTCTAAATGGTTAAGAGCCTCACCTCCTCTGGTTTGCAATGGTATGCTGGGAATGTCAGCCTCTGTGGATAGCTCATTGTTCATGCTGATGCAATAAAATAGTTCATCCAAGAAAGAGGGTTTTTTCAATCTTTCTGCGCTGAGTGCTCTTGACATAAAGTAACCTTCAGTATTATTCTTATTCTCCATCTCCTGTGAACTTTGTAGGTCATCAGGTTCTTCTATTTGGGCCACAGAATCATTTGATAAATGACTAATGGCCAAAGCTTTACTGAGATAGTAGCCAGAGGTTTCACCCTCTGCACTTTCACATATACTTTTATCTTCGATACCAGCCCTCTCCTGAGCTGTTAACATCCCCACACTACGGCCTTCATCTAACAGTTTGGATAGAGTAGACCTGGAGAGCAGGGTGGAGTCTTGAGTTGTGTAACAAGAGGGACTTATTCCATCAGAAAGAGATTCCTGTAATTCTGGCACGGGAACATTGCTTATTGTTCTTGAGAACTGCATACATTCTTCCAGAAGAGTCACAAGCTGCCCTTCAGAGAGACGAGGTAGTTCTTCAGGCTGGAAAAAACCAAGCAAAAATTTCTTCCTGTCAAAATATAACTTAATAAAACCATCACAAAAGAGTTTGGCAGACACAAAAGAATGAATAGGACTCTTGAACATTGATGATGTTATTTTGGGGGTTTCCTGAGTTTAAATATGCTTATATGTAATTATACTACTTGTTAAACCATTCCAAAAGGTGTGAGATAGATTAGACACTGAAACTTGTTAAGGAGGCCTGCTGTACACCAGGCACTTCATGGAGAGGCCTTTCATTTCACCTGCAATCTCACACAAGACTTCGTATTATTAAAGATAAAAGCACAGTTGTTTACTTACTAAGTTAAACAGTTTAGTGACTTTTAAAAAATATAATATTTCCTTGTTGATTTCAGGGCTCTAGTCTCTTTCAATTATCAAGAGAAACAGAATACATAGCTGAAAGATCCATAGTAATTTGGATGATATATTTGGAGCTCTTACACCCATGTATTCTTTTTTCAGTCAATTTCTTATACTAACAATGAGGGGGCAGTTATGTTAGACAGGGCTTATGACGCAAAAGTTCAGTCATCACAACCTTTAATGCTCCTGTGTAACAGAACAGAGCAACACCACACACTGCTGTAAGGCAGGTACTGAAGAAGATTATCTTTTCCAGCTGAAACTACAGGGAGTTTATTAGGTAGCCAAAGTGTAGATACTCAAATCGCAATTTGGCCAGAGTATCAGGGGTAACAAAATGTTACTTTTACAACAAGTATAAGGTGTTTTTTTTTTATAGATCACAATTGATCAGGGCCTCAGTTTTACCTGACATCCAAACATGATGGGCCAGATGATCAGCTGATGATTTCAATACAGCTACACCAATGTATACTACCTGGAGATCTGACCCACTACAAAACCTCCAACACCTTGATCCAGCATTGATCCAGCACTGACTCAGAGAACAGTGCCACTCACCAGCATCAGCACCATTTCCTGCAGTACCTGGCTTTTTTCTGCAGGACTCTTATCCAAGTACTGACCTAACATGACACTGCTTTCTTTATGTGATGTGACGAGATCACAGCCCAAAGGGGCATAGTTGCATGGATTACATGTTAAAACTGCTCATTCATGTTTATGAATCGGAATAGCCTTCAGTCAAGAAGAAATGAATACTTCTTTGTTAAATATATTTGAGGTATTAAAAGTTTCAAGTTGACTCTACAAATCAACAAGTTAGAGATCAGGGGTCGCTTCCAGTCATCACTCTACAGTGAGCGAGTTTTCAAATCTTAGTGTCCTTTAAAATATCAAATAGACAAAAAGGATGTGAAAAAGCCTGCGTTATCGAGCCACCACCAGATACTGAATGACAGACTGTATGAACTGTATGAACTGAGTTTATTTGCAGTGTTGCACAGAATCAACAGCAATGATGATGTCTGGGGAAATGCTTTTAAAAGAACAAAAGCCGATCTAAGATCCCATATCAGTAGCAGTTATAGGTAAAAAATCGTTCTAGCTAACCTAAAAGGTAAAAATCAGACGAGAAAAAGAATCAGGAAGCTTAACATGTAAAGCTGTGTGGCAATCTAATGATGTCAGAAAAAAATATTGTTCAAAGCAACAATCACTCAACTTGAGTTACAATTTATACATATGGATTTCCAATATATTAACACACTAATGAGAACATAAAGATTACATAACGTTTTAGTACTAAGCAAGAGTATTAATACTTGCAAAGTCTTGTTTACAAATCTGCTGAGTGTTAATGCACAATAATTATTAATAAGTCCAGTCCAGAGGATGATAAATATTAAGTAAATTTATAATGCCATTATACAATTCAACAATATGGCCTCACCTAGAATATTGTATTCAGTTCGCCCCATTTCTGAAAGGAGTTAGCAGAATTAGAAGGGGCTCAGAGATACAGTTAGGACTCCTCCATGACCACATGACTGTCTTCATTCTGTGCAATGACTCAACCTCTGAGCCCTTTGTCAGCCAAACTGGTGTAAAACAAGGCTGTGTACTGGCACCCACCCTTTTCTCCATTTTCTTAGCAGCTATGAAAACATTAACCCAAGATCGTCTACCACAGGGCATTGGCATCCAATATCGGATTGACAGCAACCTCTTCAACCTTTCTCATCTCCGTGCAGAACTAAAGTAATATCAGCAACAATAACCAAACTGCAGTATGCAGATGATTGTGCTGGAGTTGCACACTCAAAGGAGGATCTTCAAACAGCCCTTAGTTGTTTCTCTGAAGCTTACAAAAGCCTAGGGCTAACTCTGAACATCAGCAAAACAAAAGTTCTCCACCAGCCAATCCCTGGTCAATCATCAGACCCAGCAAGGAAGATCTATATGGACAAAGAAGAACTGGAAAATGTAGAATAATTTGCCTATCTTCCCAGCCATCTCTCATGGAGGGCAGACACAGACATTGAGATTCAGCACAGAATTCCCTGTGCCAGTCTTGCCTTTGGCAGACTCGCCGGGTGTTCAACAATCACAACATCAGAACACATGCTAGACTTTTAGTTTATAAAGAGGTAGTAATCCCAATTCTCCTCTATGGCTGTGGGACTTGGGTGACCTATAAAACATCTGAAAAACCTGCAACTCCAGCACCAGCACTTTCTTTGGAAGATCCTCAACATAAAGTGGGAGGATTATCGCACTAATGTCAATGTCCTCACAGAGGCCAACATCTTCTGTGTTAAGGCCCTGATTATCCAGCACCAGCTGAGGTGGAGCAGGCACTGTGTGTGCATGCCTCATATATGCTTACCAAAATAACTGCTGTATGCCCAATTCACCAAAGGAGAAAGGAAATGGGGCCAAAAGAAATGCTTTAAAAATGCCCTCAAAATAATCATCAAGAGATGTGGCATCGACACCACACACTGGGAGACAGCAGCCCAGGATAGGGATAACTGGCGAAGACTTGTCGGAGAGAGAACATCCACTAGAGGAAAATCACCTTGCCCTGGTCGCAGAAAAACGCCAGAATAGACAGGAAAGACAACTGTCATGCAGCAAATGCTGCCCAACCTGTCTTCCAACACCACCTGCAATGTCTGCCAATGAGCCTGTGGCTCAAGAATTGGACTCCTCAGCCACCAAAGGACCCATGAAAAATAAAACCTGTGAAAGAAATCATCCTTGGCCTCGAGGGATCGCCAACAAATGACAGTTTAGTTAGTATCAGTAATTAAAAGGTTAAAAAAAATTACAAGGATCTTGTAATTATCCCCAAAACAAACATTAGAAACTCAGAAAATGTTGAGTTAAGGTTAGTCCTAAAAGAAATTAAAAAATGTTAAGGTATAGAAATGCACAGTGCAGGCATGCAAACCACCTTAATTCTGGCCCTTAGTGATGCCATATTGTAATTTTATAGTTCTGATAATGGCATAATAGAGTTTGCAGACACAGATTAGATTAAACTGATTTTTAAAGACATTTGATGTTTAATCGTTTTCCCATCATGGTTTCACTGTATGGACTCTCATCTTCCCTGAGGGCAACTTGGTTTCATTCCAATTGAGAACAATGGGAGATGGCAGCCATTTAACTAAAAGGCTGTTTACAGTTGTTGTTTTTTAAAGAACAGTGCTAATTGTATGTATTATAGGTAGAATTTTATTTTGGTGAACATAAAGCATGGTAATTACATGAAGACTCAATTAATCTAAAGAATAATGATATAATTTAGTTTTCATTAGCTAACTAGATCCTGGACCAAGTTATGGCCCTTTTATACCATTTTCTCATACTTTTAGGTTTTCATAACAGTGAAGAAAATCTTTATTAGCAGGGGATGGAGCCAGAGACTCCTGTAACTAACCCAAAAATACAGGAGAAATCAATTTGAACTCAGGACTTTAACTCCCACCTCTAAGCACAATCCACTACCCCATGCTGTCTCTCTAAACTTCTTGTAGTAGTGCTTTAACTTGTAGGGCAAATTTTTTTGCAAGTACTTTTTATTTAAAAGGTAACTCTTGAGCATTTAAAGATATAGTGATATCATACCATGTGACAATTAACACACCACAACTAAGAAATATGTATTATTTCTGTCCTTTTAATCCATAGTGCCACTTACATGGGAATTACTTTTAGTGATTACATGACAATCTGCAGAAGTATGTAAATACTAACATAAGGAATTACACTGTGTTTACAAGGAACCGCATACTCTAGTTACCATGTAACTAAAGAGGTGTTAGTTAAAAATAAACACTTTAATGTACAGGGTTCTACAGCAAATATTTTTTAAATGTGCACCTATGTTTTGTATACAAAGCTGGTAATTGCGCATGTAAATGAGAAACTACAGCCCAGATCCTCAAAGGTATTTAGGAAACTAACTCCAATTAGGTTTCTGAGGGGTAGCCGTGTTAGTCTGTATCAGCAAAAATGGGGCATCCTTGTGGCACCTTAGGCCTGGTCTACACTAGCGGGGGGGGGAGGGGGATTGATCTAAGATACGCAACTTCAGCTATGAGAATAGCGTAGCCGAAGTCTACATATTTTACATCAAATTAAAATGACTTACTTCGCATCCTCGCAGCACTGGATCAACGGCTGCAGCTCCCCCGTTGACTTTGCTTCCGCCTCTCGCACTGCTGGAGTTCAGCAGTCAATGGGAGAGCAATCGGGGATCGATTTATTGCGTCTACACTACACGTGATCAATCTATCGGGGATCGATTTATCGCTACCCAGAGATCCGGAGGGTAGTGTAGACATACCCTTAGAGACTAACAAATTTATTTGGGCATAAGCTTTCGTGGGCTATAACATACTTCATCAGATGCATAGAGTGTCATGTGCTGTATATTTATACCTGCTTACTGTATTTTTCACTCCATGCACCCGGTGAAGTGGGTTATAGCCCACGAAAGCTTATGCCCAAATAAATTTGTTAGTCTCTAAGGTGCCACAAGGTCTCCTTGTTGTTTTAATTCCAATTAAAATCAATGGCAATTAGGTGCCTAAATATCTTTGAAGATCTGGGTCTAAAAGCACATTTTCCAGTTTGTCATTGTGTAATTTTCTACTGTATATGTAACTGTCCTTTCTACATGTGAAACAGCATCTGTAGGATGGGTGCCTATAGTTATGGTTGTGTGCCATTATCTGTTGTGTGCTTACACAAATGTGTTCCAATGTGAGTTAAACTGTGAATGCGTATTTCCCTTTGTATATGTTGGCCTCCAGATTTTGAAGATTTGACTCTAAAGTGATACCTTCACTTAATCTGCTATTATTTATATATTTCCATTCAGAGTAAAATATTTTTGTTGAAAGGCTGACAAATTCAGTTAAACAGCTGCCTTTGGACATAGTTTGTCTGTATTTATATCTTTTCATGGGGTCTGATTTCACATTATTGCTTGTTCCCATGCCATAGAAAATATCTCTGAGTGTTCTTGAGCTACAGTAAGATTTTTAGTAAATGGAGAACAGATACTGAATAATCTACTGCAAAATTAATAGATTGTTCAGTAATGTGGGGAAGGCGTTGAAGTGCGGTAAATGTTCAGAAAAAACTACATAAATTAATTTTTTTTAAGATTCTGGTTTCCCGCCTAACAAAAGTGGAGCTGAGTTATCCTGTGCCATTTCATTTATTCAGGTGTGAGGGTTTCTGGTTTTTGAGTATCTTGAAGTCTGATCTTGAGTTATAAAAATATTAATCTATGAATGAATGCTTACAGTTGTGAAGGTTTGCTTTTCTAGCTGGTTTCAAAATGCATAGAGAAATGGGAATATTTTCTACTAAAAATATTCAAAAACTAAAAGCAAAGACTTGCATGAGTAATGCAATCCTGTAATTATTCACCCAAAATCAAGTTGTGTGTTCACTAGCGAAACTGATTTACACCTCTACCCCGATATAACGCGGTTGTGGGGAGCCAAAAATCCCTACCGCATTATAGGTGAAATGCCGTTATATTGGGGTAGCGGTGGCAGGGCTCCGGCAGTAATTTAAAGAGCTCCAGACTCCAGCCGCTGCGGGGAGCCCAGGCCCTTTAAATTGCCGGGAGCCCGCTGCCACAACCCTGGGGTAGTGGCAGCAGGGTTCCGGTGGTGATTTAAAGGGCCCGGGGCTCCCCGCATCAGCCGGAGCCCTGGACCCTTTAAAGCGCAGCCCGAGCCCTGCTGCCGCAGCCCCGGGGTAGCAGTAGCAGGGCTCCAGCAGTGATTTCAAGGGCCCGGGGCTCCCCGCAGCCCTGGGTGGTGGAGCTCAGACTTTGGCTTCAGTCCCGAACCCCAGCAAGTCTAACAACAGCCCTGGCAACCCCATTAAAATGGGGTCCTGACCCACAGTTTGAGAACTGGTGGAGCAGAGAGTATGTTTATAAAATCTGCAGATGACACCAAGCTGGGAGGAGTTGCACGCACTTTGGAGGGCAGGATTAGAATTGAAAATGACTTTTACAAATTAGAGAACTGGTCTGAAATCAACAAGATAAAATTCAATAAAGTACTTCACTTAGGAAGGAAAAATAAAAAACACAGCTACAAAATGGGAAATAACTGGCTAGATGGTAATACTGCAGAAAAGGAGCTGGGGTTTATAGTGCATCACAAATTGAGTAAGAGTCAACCATGTGATGCAGCTGCAAAAAAAAGCTAATATCGTTCTGGGCTGAATTAACAACTCCATGGGTTCCCCAGGACTGCAGCACCCATGTAAAAAAATTTAGCTCCCCTCCCTCCCCCACTCCCATCCGCCGGTGGCCGCTACTGATCAACAACTCTCCTCCCTCCCTCCCAGTGCCTCTTGCACGCCGCGATCAGCTGTTCTGTGGCATGAAGTAGGTGCTGGAAGGGAGGAGGAGGAACAGGGACAGGGAGCACTTTGGGGAGGCAGCAAAAAGAGGTGGGGCAGGACCTTGGGGAAAGGGGTGAAGTGGGATTGGGGCCTGGTGCTGAGCGGGGGTTGAACACACCCAGAGAAAATTAGAAGCCAGCGCCTGTGCTACTCAGCACTGGTGAAGCCTCAGCTGGAGTACTGTGTTCAGTTCTTGACATCACAATTTAGAAACGATGTGGACAAATTGGAGAGAGTACAGAGGAAAGCAACAAAAATGAGAAAAGGTTTAGAAAACCTGACCAATGAGGAAAGGTCGATTAAAAAAATTGTGCATGTTTAGTCTTGAGAAAAGAAGACTGGAGGGGGGGGGCCTGTTAACAGTCTTCAAATAAAGGCTATTATAAAGAGAACTGTGATCAATTGTTCTCCATGTCCACTGAAAGCAGGACAAGAAATAATTGACTTAATCTGCAGCAAGGGAGATTTAGGTTAGATATTAGGAAAAACTTTCTAACTATAATGGTAGTTAAATTCTGGAATAGGCTTCCAAGGGAGGCTGTGGAATTGCAGGTTTTTAAGAACAGTTTGGAGAAACACCTGTCAGGGATGGTCCAGGATATTTGGTCCTGCCTCAGTGCAAGAAGCTGGACTTGAGGACTTTTTGAGGTCCTTTCCAGCCCTACATTTCTATGATTTTATAGTGCTTTTGTACATTTTAAAGCTCCTAGATAGGATCACATGAAGTTAGTTTTAGAATCTTGAGTTAGGTAAAGTGTAGATGACTGAGAGGTACATGAACAGGGTGGTGGCCTAATTCCTATGAGGTCAAGGGGGATTAGTAATTTATCATCTGTTTACAGGGCCTCCGAGTTATTCAGGGATGATGGGGCTCACCTATCCGACTGGGGAGCTGACATATTAAAGAAGATGTCAGTAAATGTCTAGGACCCTGGTCAGCAATGGGGAGAGGCCAGCCAAACTAATTGCTGGCTCCTCCTTGAGGTAAATGTCCAGTGCAGGTATTCCATAGAGAATGGATACTGACAGGTGGATAGGTAAAGGATTTTAAGGAGGCACTTTTTAAAGGAGCAGAGAAAGAGTGTTAGGGGCTCCAATGACTGGTACAGCAAGGAGTCAATCCCCCTCCTTTATGACCCCCCTTAACCCTCCTAAGAGAGGGAGAGGGTGGTAGGATCTGAGCAGTGGGTTGGCTGGGATTAGAATGGAAAAGGGGGAGGGCTGATGGCAGCCCCTGAGTATATGATTATGGAATTACCTGCACTGTACAATTTTTATCAGCTGAGTACTCCCAGATATTTAAAAATAAAGTTGTGGCCTAATTAAAACCACATCCAGTCCCTCCTGTCCTTCTTCCAGCCTAGCTGGACAATGACCCTGTCATCTACTCACAAATTGGGACAGGTGGTCAGTACTGAAATCAGAGCAAAGAGGCTGCTCTTAGTGTCCATTCAAGTACTAGCTTTGGAAATTCTATTTAGAGAAGTCTGAATAACTGGGGGAAATGATGGGAATATACTTATATTAAATGTATTGTTTATATGAAACCACATAAGCACTTTAATACCTGGGGTTATATAGAAAATTGATACAATATAATATTTGTATATGTAAATAAAATAATTCTTTTATGGTTAACTATACACTTTTAGGAGGCTCAATACTTGGAATCAACAGTAAATTCTTAGGATGACACTAAATTCCAGTTCTTCTAAGCTTTCACAGTCCTCACTGTAATGTACTTACAAAGCCTCATTAAACAGATAAAACATTTACATAGATACTATTTTAATAACATATAAATGCATCATTCACATTATTCAGAATATAGAAACCACATACTAGACAAGGCAAAATGATCTATGAAGTCTGGTTCCTATTATAATTGGAAAAGCTCCAATTGTTCTTGCTAATTTTTAATAGGGCACTGAATCCCATTCAATTGCTAGGCTTTTTACTGCTAATGGTCCAAGAAACTAATTTCTAGCCTGGAGTCCTGGATGCCTGTTAATGACCTTTCCAGCAGGAATCTATTTATGTGTGCAGCTAGTTCTCCTGACCCCAGTTGCCTTTCTCTACCTGAGGGTCTTTTGTGTTTAGCTGAATTCCTCAGTGGCATGGGTCTATAGGATAAATCTTACTGCATGTGGTAGGAATGCACACTTGTACTTAGTTTGTGTACAGACCTGCTGTGACTCTGGGCTTACAAGTTCAAAGCATTAGGAATGTTTTCAATTTCTATACAATAATGGAGACAGACTACTAAATGCATTCCTTATATTAGAAAAAAAGACAGAAAGGAATATTTAAGCCTTTTTGTTTTGTGATGTGATATATTTTTGTTGTTCACCTTGGAGGTACTACAGTTAACTGCTGTGACTGTCTCTGAAGTTTTTCAGTATGATTCCTTAAAATTGTTGGAGATGTATTTTAACTGTAATGCAATGTCAAATGTATGGTTTGTAATCTGTTCTGAAATAATCTTCTCCCTTCCTGCTGAAAGGAATCCATTACAAGAGTGCAATAACCTACTGAAACAATGATCTGGCTTTTGACATATCAGCACTGGTATCATTTGGAAGTTTTAAATAGTTATTTACTAAATGATAAATAGCACTTTAAGTGCATAGCTCTATCATATCACCGACAAGGCAATCCTTGCCCTTTACCTTTCCATTTAGCATTTCACACCAACGCGCCCTATCAACAGTCAGGCAATGCCATACATTACCCTGCCTCCTCAATAATCACACATTTGTCAGTCAACACCACTCATTAGGATATTTGTTTAATCTAATACATTGCATACAAAAACAAATGGAGACAGTTTATTATTAAATGTGAATGATTTGCCTGAAGTTTTCCAAAACACATTAAGGCCCAGACCCTGCAAACACTTACACACATGCTTAACTTTGGGCAAGTAAATAGCATTTCTGAAGTCAGCACAGGACTGGGGTTTACAAAACTTGAAAATTGGTTTTAAGTTGCTGGGTCTTATGCTGATCAGAGCCACATGTTAATTCTGAAGTGCAATTGCCAGTTGCCCGTTATGTCTTTCTACTTTTTTTAGAAACACTAAGAACACAGAAAACAGATTAAAGGAAAAAATTTGTCTGCTATCTGTGAGGTTAATTCCAAAAGGAGATGTAACAAAGACTGATAAAAAGAATGGGCCGCCAATATAGCTAAACAAGGGTTAATCTGGCCCAGAGTCTCCACTAATTTTGTGCCATTAAAAAATTAAGGAATGCAGCCAGACAGAATAACTTGAAATATTTATTTTGTTATTTGTAATCCTATTTGCAAATTTTAATGATGCTAAAACTATTATTATTCTAAAGTGTATACTCCACTGAAATGCTGTTCAGTTAAAATTTAAGGACAACAATTAAAACATCATGAAACACAGCATACGGAAACTAAATAAAATACTAACAAGCCACAGTACAAAGATATATTTACATCTGAAAAGAAATCAATTAGAGCTACACAAAGGCTTGCATCCGTTCATGCAAATGGCAGTTTTCAGCATTACACCAGGTTCATGAAGAATCCAACTAACTGAGTAGCAGGTGCAATTTGTCTTAGAATCATAGAATATCAGGGTTGGAAGGGACCTCAGGAGGTCATCTAGTCCAACCCCCTGCTCAAAGCAGGACCAATCATCCGGACAGATTTTTGTCCCAGATCCCTAAATGGCCCCCTCGAGGATTGAACTCACAACCCTGAGTTTAGCAGACCAAGCTCAAACCACTGAGTAACAAGACAAGACACTCGGCTTCCAGAGGCAGAGAGAGTACTCTGAATTAGCCAGAAGAAAACTAGTCAATTTCCTTCACACAATTTGAAATGAGTGATTAAAAAAGACAGCGGTATAAGGATCCCAGGTAATATTAACCATCATTCAACATCCAGAGGTATCAAGCCATTAGGGATGGATTAGGGTGACCAGATGTCCCGATTTTATAGGGACAGTCCTGATTTTTGGGTCTTTCATATATAGGCTCCTATTACCCCCCAACCCCCATCCTGATTTTTCATACTTGACATCCAAAAAGCTTCTAACAGTGGTTGTCAACTGACAGAATTAACACATGCCCATCAAGCCAATGACATTGGAAAAACAGAAGCAGCAAACACAGGATCCAGATGACAGATCTACCTTATGGCTAAACATGCCACTGCAAAAGAACTATTTTGATAACAAGAATTGGCCATGTGAGCAGAAACCCATTAATGGTATGTCTACACTCAATGTAAACTATGGGTTAGTGGGATTTAATCCTACATTCAGTCTTTTCTAACCCATGCTCAAACCTTGGGCTCTGGCGCAGCGCAGACCCAAGTCAAACCAACCAGAGTCCCTAGTTCCTTCCTGAAATGTGGCTGCTCTAGCCCTATGACCATGATGCACAGTGCAAAAACTTCACTGCCTACCATCCATGTTACAGGAAGTTTGAATAACCCACCAACACAGCCTGCCAAGCAGTCATTTTGCTCTATGTGCTCCCAGCTATCGGAGCCAGCAACATGGAGGAGGTGCCTTTTGAAGAACTTCTCTTGCTTGTGCTTTCACTCCTGTGTCAGGAAACTGGCAGAGCATCTGTGAGGCACTGGTGGACATTTCAATGGTATTTTCTGTCCCACCAAAGTACCTGACAGATTTCCTGATGGAGCAGGAGGAGGCGGCAGAGGAGGAGTACCCTGTCATGGCAGACTTGCACTGGCAGATGCTGCTCAGTACAATTGGCATGGCCACTGATGCCCTCTACGTAGACAGTGCTTCTGGCGCAGGGCCACAAACACAGGCTGGTGGGATCATGCTGTCATGCAGACCTGGGGTGATCAGCAGTAAGTCCAGAACGTTTGCATGAAGAAAGCAAATCTGGAGCTTTGTGAGCAGCTTGCTGCCACCCTCCACCATAAAAAGACACAACTGAGGTCCCCCTTGCCAGTCCAGAAGCAGGTTGCTATTACCATCTGGAAGCTAGCTACACCAGACTGCTACAGGTCCGTTGCCAACCAATTTGGGGTTGGAAAGTCCACTGTGGGTAAAGTGGTGGCAGAGGTTTCTGAGGCAATCAGGCGTGTGATTACCCCAATGAGGTGGTCATTAATGATATTCCATAGGTAAAGCTACTTTTGAAAGAATGGGGATTCCTAACTTCGCCATGGTCATTGATGGGACTCGTGCCCACAGTTTGCCTTCCTCAAGAAGCACATGGGTACTACACCTACTTCTGGACCAATAGAGGCCAATTTATGAATGTCAATGGGAGCTGTACTGGAAAAGTTCATGATGCCTGAGTTTTTTGCCGCTCGGGAATCTACATTCATGGACAGGATGAGACACTATTCCCACCAAATAACATTGACATAAATGGAGTCAGTGTCTCCACCATTATTCTGGGGGACCCAACATACTCCTTTTGCCTTGGTTTATGAAACCATACCCTGATTTCAGAGGCCCTAGCAAAAGAAAAATTAATTACACTATCAGCAGGAATAGAATGGTTGTTGAATGTGCTTTTGGCAGATTAAAATCACGTTGGAGATGCCTACAGACTGTTTGGATACCAGTGTCATCAGTGCTGTCACATTACAGTGACTCGCTGTGCTCTTCATAATCTTTGTGAAGCCAGAGGTGAGCCACTTCCCCCTGAATGGACCTATGACAGAGAGGGGATGACGGATGGGTAACCTCAGCCAGAAAGTGCAGCTACCACAGTTGGAGCTGGTTGCACCTGGGCAGAAGAAGTCAGGGATGCTTTATGTGCTCACATTATGGACTTGCATGGCCCAATGGAAGAGGGGGAATAGTGTCTGTAAGAATGTGTTTGTGGGAGGAAGGGGCTAATCAAATGTTGGAGCAGGGCATTTAGTGCTTTGGAAGGTGTGTGCGCTTGATTGCCATACAATGTATTTATGAATGACATGATGATTAATGAACTGTGGGGGTCAGTATGGGGTTATGTATGGAATTTATTGAAATGTGAATTGCTGTACTTTGGTTTGCTTATTAATATTCCTAATCATGTTTTTAGCTTTCTTATCAGACAGCTTGATTGTATCATGTGTCAAACTCCACATAAAGCGGGCACATTGTTGGCGAGTTGTTGGAGGTGCAGTCTTTGTCCCTGGTCTTCCGGTACTTGCTTTTCAGCCTCTTAATACACTCTCTGCACTGATCACCTGTCAGGAAAATCTGCAAGGCTGCCAGCCCTTTAGCTGTTGGTACACATGGTCATTCCTGGTGCTTTTGCTAAATTCCAGTTTTACTGGCCTCACACCAGAGATTCACCAAAATCTGGCTGTGCTCCCATGATGATAAAGCAGCTCATTTCTCAAAAGGCATGCTCTGCTCAGGCTCCATTGCAAATCCAGGAGGCTCTCCGAGAGTGTGCTTGCAGATTGGTGATCAGAAGACAATGGGTTAATGGTGACATGAACTGCTGCTGTACGCCAGGGAGTGGGGTGGGGTGCGGTGGTCAATTTCCATTTTCAGTAGAGTCAACTGGGATAGAGAGAATTAAGGAATTTGGCCCACGGAATTCTGGGATACTTCAGGTGGACTCTCAGGACACGAGTCAAGCGGGGCTGCTTCTACACTGCAAAGCAATTGGGCTCAAACCCTGGGTCCTGGTTTGACTCATGGTCAGACTCTGCAAGGTCCTGGGACCCTGGGTCCAAGCCCTGCATTAGCATAATTGCAGTGTAGATGAGAGGGGGGTTAGGCTTGATTCTGAGTTTAAGCATGGATTTATGCCACAGTACATTGCAGTGTAGGCATACCATAAAATTTGGAGAAAGTAGTTATTGACAGAAGCACAACAAATGGCAGAATAATCCTTTTACTTAACAAAGGAGCTCAGGTCATCTATACTAACCTTGTATATTTCATATCAACTCTAGTAAGGCTTTTGATACTGTCTCACATGACCTTCTCATAACCAAACTAGAGAATATAGCCTAGATGAACATACTATAAGGTGGGTGCACAAGTGGTTCGAAAACTGTACTAAGAGAGTAGGTATCAATGGTTCACAATCAAGCTGGAAGGGCATATTGAGTGGGGTCCTGCAGGGATCCGTCCTGGGTCCAGTTCTAGTCAATATCTTCATACATGATTTGGATAATGCCATAGAGAGTACTCTTACAAAGTTTACAGGTGATACCAAGCTGGGAGGGGTTGCAAACGCTATGGAGGACAGGATTAGAATTCAAAATTATCTTGAAAAAATGGAGAAATTGTTTGAAATAAATAGGATACAATTCAATAATGACAAATGCAAAGTACTACACTTACGAAGGAATAATCAATAGCACACATGCAAAATGGGAAATAACTCCCTAGGAGGGAGTACTGCAGAAAATGGTCGGGGGTTATAGTGGATATCAAACTAAATCAGTCAACAATGTGACACTATTGCAAAAAAAAGCAAACATGATTCTGGGACGTATTAGCAGGAGTGTGGTAAGCAAGACACAAGAAGTAATTCTTCCACTCTGCTCTTCAATGATAAGGCCTCACCTGGAATACAATGTCCAGTTCTGTGCACCACACTTCAGGAAAGATGTGGATGAACTGGAGAAAGTTCTGAGGAGAGCAACCACAATGATTAAAGGTCTAGAAAACATGACTTACAGGGGAAAGAGTGGCGGGGGGAATGATAATCTTCAAATACATAAAAAGTTGTTATACACAGGAGGATGATAAATTGTACTCCTTATCCATGAAGGACAGGACAAAAAGTAATGGGCTTAAATTGCAGCAAGGGAGATTTAGGTTAGACTTTATGAAAAACTTCCTAACTATAGGGGTAGTTAAGCACTGGAACAAATTACCTAGGGAGATTGTGGAATCTCTGTCATGGGAGGTTTTTAAGAACAAGTTAGACAAACACCTGTCAGGGATGGTCTAGATAACACTGTCCTGCTTCAGTGTAGGGGACTGGACTAGATGACCTACTGAGGTCCCTTCCAGTTCTTCATTCTATGATTCTATGACTGAGGAGAGTATAAAAGCCAGGATGAACTGGCTGCTTTTGAGAAATACGCATTTCACAAGCTCAGCAGAGAGGAGAACTATGAAGACATTTACTTGTAGATACCAAGGAGATTATCCATATAGAGATCTATTGCAACATATTAATATACTTAGTCATTATACTGCATTGATTTCTATACAATTGTTTCCCCAATGAGAACTTGAAATAAGTAAACTATTTTTTCTTCTACTCATTCCTTCTTCTTCTCCCTTATTGAAAAATTCAGTGCATATTTCATGCCTAATGTATTTTAATTGGGTAAATTGAAACTGCTTCAAAGTAAATTCAACATTAACTTAAGTTCAAATGAACAAAATCAACTCTAGTTTAATAGGCACATAATTAAAAAAAAACTAAAATCATTTTCTGCACAGAAAAAGAGGCCTAAAAATAAATATATCTGTAACACTGAGTTTGCTCTACAGTTTACAGACCAATTTTTGTCACAAAAGAACATCAAAACACCAATTTCACTGAGCTTTTCTTATTTAAATCTATGCTAGATGTAAAAAAAAATCATTGCCAGCCAATCCATCCATCAGTTAATTAAAGTGCCTCTTACCAAGCATAATCCCAACTGTCACTGCCACACTAGGATTTTTGTGAACTGAAACCTGGATAGACAATGAAAGCAGTCTTCTCCTGAAGGTCTCAATCCTATAGTGATGCTAAGCACTCTGACTCTGATCCAACACAGTACCTAGACATATGGTTAACTTTAAACAAGTGCTTAGGTGATTTGTTTGCTCAGGCCTCAGCCGTCAGCGTCTGGCTGGATCAAGCTCTATGCTTTTGTGTAAAGTCAAAAGCACTGACAAGGATGATGCTGCCATTCCTACCATCATCAACAAAGAATCACTTTTGTCAGTGATAATCAACCTCCTTTTTTATTTTTGTCAATGCTAACCAAAACCTCCATTTTATGTTTAAAAAAATTAAAACATAGGAATTGCCACACAGGATCAGACCCATGGTCCAGCTCACTGAAGGGGTGACATGTTTGGAGTTAAACTGCTACTGCTACTCTCTAGTAAGATTTAAAAAAGTACAAATTGCTAGATATTGGTTTGAAAGCAAATAATTATACCATTAAAGAATAATGTATATAAAATTCGTATAGGACACCTAATCACTGTAGTATTTGTGCGCTTCATATTGTTTAAACAAAATAATATTAAAACAAACAACAAATACCAGTAATACTACAGTCTATTGGTTAAAAATAACCTCCATGCAAGAGCAATGTTTAAAGACAATTGGATCTCTACATAGTTTTACATGTTTAAGTAGACTTCTAGTGAGTATTATCCTCCTGCATCTCAAAGCACTCTCTCATGATAAATGTAATTTTGCACATGAATATCACCACCACATATAATATGTGCATGTATGTATGTATGTATGTATGTGTGTTATTATGGAGGGATGGTAGCCATTCCACAGTGAAGGCTGCAACTATCTTCTCACTATAAGCCCATTAGTATGCAACCACCCCAAAGTCATACGCATAATATCTTTTATTTTTAAATATACATTTTGCATATGTCACAAAACAAGTCTTTCAGGTATGTTCTAGAGAGATTTCTAAAATGTTGTCAAGTATCAGAGGGGTAGCCGTGTTAGTCTGGATCTGTAAAAGCAGCAAAGAGTCATGTGGCACCTTATAGACTAACAGACGTATTGGAGCATGAGCTTTCGTGGGTGAATACCCACTTCGTCGGATGCATGCATCTGACATCTATAAGGTACCACAGGTCTCTTTGCTGCCTCTAAAATGTTGTAACTTTTTATTTTCAAATCCCTCTGCCAGTGAAGCCATGTGCCTAGAGCCTGAAACAAAACTTACTGAAGTCAAAGGGAGTATTTCCTTTGTTTTCAGTGGACTTTGGATCCAACCCCTAGTTATCATGAATCCAATTAAAATTGGACCCAATCAAAAAATGACCCAATCAATTTTTTTCTAATTATAGACACGTAATGACTTTAATGTAGGACATATGCAGACCTTCCTTGGACATTCCAAATAAATGCTCACTTGAAATCTTCTGCCCACTGGCATAAGGCTTCTGCTGTCAGTTACCTATATTTAACTATCTACCTATCTACACACACACACACACGAGCTGCCATTGGAGCAGGATCAACTTCATTGGTCCTCCTTCATGTTCACTGTATGATATGGACAAAAGCCCAGAAAGAGAAGACTAACCTGAAGAAAAATCAATAGGTGTTTTAAGAAAAAAAAGAACAGTTGTGTTGATTAAAGGTCAAAATCTCAGCTTTGTTTTAAAAATTCTTTGTCCCTCCTCACATGGCCCACTGAAGCTTAACTAATTTGTGATTGCAGGAAAAAATTAATAATGGTATCATGTTGAATTCCTAAGTGTTTCGTGAGTAACTGCCAGATACATTCAGAATGTTTGCTGATTTACTAATGCTGCTGTTGGTTTATCTGAGTCTTTTCTTTACTTCACTTTTCTTACTTTTACATGACATGAGTAGAGATTCATGTTCTTGCACTTACTAAAAGGAGTATTTTCTTTGCTCAGAAACCGGCACCGGTTCAAATAGGTTTGAAAAGCCAAAGAAAATGTTTTCCCAAAGCAAGTATACTGTTCATCACATTCTTCCATAGGGCTCTTGTGTATGGAAATAAGACAGACAGATGCATGTAGCTCCTTCCAAAGGCCCTGCCATCATTTCAGAAAGAAAAACTGTAGTCAGAAATTTCTGTTATCTTTCTTTTCATATTTTTTTCAGTAGCTCATAAAAATTATCCACACATTGGTGAGCACTACTGCAATATGAGATTCCCATTGTAGCTTACCAGTAACCTCACCCTTAACCTGAAGAAACCACCTCCACTGAATCTGTGAAAGAATTCAAATTCCTTGCTGACTCAAACCTTGACATCTCATAACCAGACTCAGTTGTGCCAAAGTTACCTTAACCGCATCTATATACATACACAAACATATGTATACCCCAAATGTATACCCCAAATTAAAAAACACCAAAAAACACCAAAAAAGTGCACTGTGGCTAACCAACAAAGTAAAAGAAGCAGTGAGAGGCAAAAAGGCATCCTTTAAAAAGTGGAAGTTAAATCCTAGCGAGGAAAATAGGAGGGATCACAAACTCTGGCAAATTTAATGTAAAAATATAATTAGGAAGGCCAAAAAAGAATTTGAAAAACAGCTAGCCAAAGACTCAAAAAGTAATAGCAAAAAAATGTTTAAGTACATCAGAAGCAGGAAGCCTGCTAAACAACTAGTGGGGCCACTGGACAATCAAGATGCTAAAGGAGCACTCAAGGACGATAAGGCCATTGAGGAGACCCTAAATGAATTCTTTGCATCGGTCTTCACAGCTGAGGATGGGAGGGATATTCCCAAACCTGAGCCATTTCATTTTAGGTGATAAATCTGAGGAACTGTTCCAGATTGAGGTGTCATTAGAGGAGGTTTGGGGACAAATTGATAAACTAAACAGTAATAAGTCACCAGGACCAGATGGTATTCATCCAAGAGTTCTGAAGGAACTCAAATATGAAATTGAACTACTAACTATAGTTTGTAACCTATCATTTAAATCAGCTTCTGCACCAAATGACTGGAGGATAGCTAATGTGACGCCAATTTTTTAAAAGGCTCCAGAGGTGATCCCGGCAATTACAGTACTGACTTCAGTACTGGGTAAACTGGCTGAAACGATAGTAAAGAACAAAATTGTCAGAGACATAGATGAACATAAATTTGTTGAGAAAAAGCCAACATGATTTTTGTAAAGAAAAATCATGTCTCACCAATCTACTAGAATTCTTTGAGGGGGATCAACAAGCATGTGGACAAGGGGCCTCCAGTGGATATAGTATACTTAGATTTTCAGAAAGCCTTTGACAAGGTACCTTACCAAAGGCTCTTAACCAAAAGTAAGCTGCCCTAGGATAAAAGGAACTGGTTAAAAGATTGGTAACTGGTTAAAAGATAGGAAACAAAAGGTAGGAACAAATGGTCAGTTTTCAGAATGGAGAGAGGTAAATAGTGATGTCCCCCAGGGGTCTGTACTGGGACCAGTCCTATTCAACATATTCATAAATGATCTGGAAAAAGGGCTGAACAGGGAGGTGGCAAAATTTGCAGATGATGCAAGATAGTTAAGTCCCAAGCAGACGGTGAAGAGCTACGCAAGGATCTCACAATACTGGTGGGCAACAAAATAGCAGATGACAGTCAATGTTGATAAATGCAAAGTTTGCACATTGGAAAACATAATCCCAACTATACATATAAAATGATGGGGTCTAAATTAGCTGTTACCACTCAGGAAAGAGATCTTGGAGTCATTGTGGATAGTTCTCTGAAAACATCCACTCAATGTGCAGCAGTAGTCAAAAAAGCAGACAGAATGTTGGGAATCATTGAGAAAGGAGGAATAGATAATAAGACAGAAAATATCGTATTGCCTCTATATAAAACCAGGGTACACCCACATCTTGAATACTGCGTGCAGATGTAGTCCCCTCATCTCAAAAGAGATATATTGGAATTTGAAAAGGTTCAGAAAAGGGCAACAAAAATGATTAGGGGTATGGAACGGCTGCCATATGAGGAGAGATTAATAAGACTGGGACTTTTCAGCTTGGAAAAGAGACGACTAAGGGGGATATGATTGACGTCTATAAAATAATGACTGGTGTGGAGAAAGTAAATAAGGAAGTGTTATTTACTCCGTCTCATAACACAACAAGTGGGGGTCACCAAATGAAATTAATAGGCAGCAGGTTTAAAACAAACAAAAGGAAGTATTTTTTCCACACAATGTACAGTCAACCTGCAGAACTCCTTGCCAGAGGGTGTTGTGAAGGCCAAGACTATAAAGGGGTTCAAAAAAGAACTAGATTAGTTCATGGAGGATAGGTCCATCAATGGCTATTAGCCTCCCTAGCTTCTGTTTGCCAGAAGCTGGGAATGGGTGACAGGGAATGGATTACTTGATGATTACCTGTTATGTTCATTCCCTCTGGGGTATCTGGCATTAGCCACTGTCGGAAGGTCTACACATGTTTCATGAATAGTAAATGAATGAAGATTCAGCTCTCTTGTTTTTCTATCTGAAGACCCACCTGTGTAACTAGGAAGAGACTTTCTGATGCCAAAGTTGCAATTCACATACACACATACATTGCTACCAACTCTCGCAATTTTATCAGAGGTCTTGAAATATTTGGTGTTCTTCTTAAAGCCCCAGCTTCTGAAGTCAAGCAATTAAGTGAAAATCTCAGCTTTCTTTTAGAAATTTTTAAAAAGCAAGTTCTCATGGTTGTAGAGAGAAGCTTGAAAACGTATGCCCCCATTGGCCCAGAACAGTGATCCGCGGCCAGTGGGAGCCACGATCGGCTGGACCTGCGGACGGGGCAGGTAAACACACTGGCCCGGCCCGCCAGGGTCTTTCCCTACACAAGCGGCGACCGCTGTTTGAGAAACCCTGCTTTAGATGAACCACGAATGCAGAACAATAAAGGCTGAGGGAGTGAAGACTGAAAACCCGAAGAGTAACTTTTATAGGGATCCTGTAAAAAAGGTCACTCCATTTATCCTTTGATTTCCACCCAATCCCTCAAGGCCCATGTTGAAAAAGAAGGCGGGGGGGGACATCATTCCATTTTACCTTTGATTGTCATGAAGTCCCCATAAGCCTCTTATTGTAGCAATTTTCCATTAATTAATGGTGGGACATGATTCCCTCCTGGGCCCAGTTAATATCATGCTCAAATTTATTACAGGGATGGACCACAACATAACAACAAAAATATCAACTTCCTCTGCATTTCTTCCAACTAAGTTGCCTCAGTGAATTCACAAATAGTATCTACTTTAATTTAAAAAAGGAATTAGATTCCCTTTGTTTACTAATTAAAATATAATTAAATATAGCTATTTGCATGCATTTTCTGTTGAAGAACTATCGAGCAGGACGCAGTGTTAATGATTCCTGTTTGACAGATATGAGTTTCACATTTTTGCTTTTTCCTGCATAGACATTAATAAATCTGACTGCATAGAGCAGCAGTTGAAACATTTACTGTTTGCACTGATGACAGATACACTAAAATTCATTGTACAGGACTTTGATTAGCCAGCCAAATTCCTGTACACAACCTTTATTTTCTCCACAAAAAAGTCGCCGTTCTTTCCTTCCACTGCAGTTATTTTAGTTTTGTTTAATTCTCAAGGCCTTAGAAATCAGAGCCACTTTCAGGGTCTCCTGTTGTTCTTCTCACTGATAAGCTCTTTCTCAAGTGCTAGAACACCAGACAGCTGAAAAAGTACATTCATTCAAATTCTTGCAATTCCTAGTTCTTTATCAATTCATCTACTGTAGCTAACCAGTAAGGGCGTCTTTCTTTAATAAGCAAGGGAAGGCTGTGGTAGTAGCACTTAAGTAGTAGGAGCCCTAGACCTGTGAAAACAACAAAGCTATATACAAACACCAAAATCACCAACACTGTGTCACATACCTCATGACAGATGCATAAGAAGCTAGATGGAACCCCGCATATCTTATTTTGTACAGGGTCCCTCTGAAGGCTGGCACTACAATCATCCTTTTACATAATTCCCGTCTCCTTCCCAAATGGTCATCATGGATGTTCTTGCTCCCCATGTTTCAATTAATGTGAAAAACATAAAAATAAGATATTTGTCTAGTGAGAGAGATTTTGCATGAATAATTCTTAACGGTTTTTTCCAAATAAGATATCTATGTGAGCTTCCTCCCTCTCCAAACTTATGACTCAAGCTCTGTTATAGTCACAGGGTCAAGAATCAGCTGGCAAAAATATGTCACAGACAGTATGTTTTAACCATTGACCTTCAAATGTCTTGTGTCATACAAATATGGCAAAAAAGTGAAACTGCGCCAGTATTTACCATTGTGAAAATCTATGAAAATGTCATTTGCCAAATTCTCTTTCTGCACAAATCTTTCTGCACAATTAATTATATAGGTGACAATATTGCTATAGCAATGCAGCACAAAATGGTACACTAGGTGATTTTACATTACAATTACTTAGGTTGAATATATTGCACTTACACAAAGTAATTACATTTGCCAAAATATTATTGAATAAAATATTCAGAATCTAAAATTAAACTCTCTATAGTTTAACAATACCCTTAAGTCCTTAAATCCAGTTACCTTTCCACTGATTTCAATGATACTTACACAATTAAGCACATGCATGAGTGCCATCCTAAATAAGGATGGAGTTAACAGGCTTAAATGCTTTTCTGAATTGGGGGCAAAAAATTAAGTTGATGCACTAGAGTCTTAAAGTCTCTGTGACAAAAGTTTCTTACAGTTAATTATCAAATCTCAATAGTGTAGGAAGGTTTAGTCAACATATTTTAATTTCTGATCTATTTTGTGCAGGATATGCTGAATAACATTAATTTTAGACATTTAGCCAAACATTAATTTTAACTAGTTTTGCTTTTAGGAAAGCAAAACCATTCTGGAAACATATCACAGAAAGGTTCAAATGTTTTTGTATTCCTAGTAAGAGAAATGCAGTTAATTTCATTTCAAGTGCAGTTATGTGCGCGATTTACAGGAAACTTTATATACCCCAGCCATTTGAAAGATTATTTCCATTACAATTAAAATAAAGTACACATTTTAAAATTAACTTTTTGGTGATTGTGATAATTTCATTTATACCACTTTCACACAAATGTACCTACACTGACTTCAGTGGAATTACTCCTGATTTACACCAGCGTGAAAGGAAAATCAGGATCAATACTTCTCTTGCTAGAGAAAAGACATCAATGCACAAAAATATTCAGATTTTTTAAATGGAGAAAGAATATGTTTTTAAAAGAAATATGTATGGTAAAATGATCATGACTTCACTGGAGCTAACTAAACTGTCTTTTTGCCTATGAGGTCAAAGTTCACATATCACTGATAAGATCTGAAAGATTAATTTACAAGAAGTCTGCATGATCACATTACAAGGTCAATGGTAGAAACGCAAAACTCTCTGTACCCAGCAGTTTGGTAATTTCTTTACTACATATTGGAATTCTTTACCCAGTTACTTTAGTAAAAAACAGCTAACATTCACAACTGAGCTTCTGATCTGAATTAATTTTGACAAGTTTTGGTTTAACAAGATATTGCATTGGAATTTTATTATCATAGCTACTGATCAGCAGGCAATGCCACAGTCAAATATTGTATGTATATCTTCAAGGTATTTAACAGAAGGCTCCTTTGTTTCATAACACTAATTCAGACAGAGTGTTCCTATGGAAACACTATAGGAAAATTATTGTTTTTTCTAAAACACAATAGTAGCAGCTTAGGATGGATTAAATCAATTTAACTGACATAACTTATTTTGCCAAGAGCACTGATGATTTTATTGACGTTTGAGCATTTAAATGGTTTCAGGATGGTCAGTCAAACTATTCAAGTCAAATGTACTGGAGTTCTGATTTAGTCATAGGGCAGCCTTAATATGAAACATACCATAGGTATAAATGGAAAGATTTGTGTGCCTCTAAACATTCATGTTCCTCATCTCTTCCATAATCAATTTCACTAAATGTGGAATGTACATGCGAAGGCTACAGGTCTAGAAGTCTGGAGATTTTATGTTAACTATAGATTATCCTAATTTGCATATTTGATAGATGTGCATTTGCCTATTTTTATTTTTATAATGACAAATGGGACAGAAGGTAAGGTACTTTGGACCTTTCCCTGGACACATGAGCCAGGCCTATTCAAATGCTAAGATGATTACAAGTGGATAGCAAAGTAAGTAAAGACAGAATAAACCTCAGTGTAACACAATGGGTGATGAACTGGCAAAGAGCAGTAAAAGGTGGTTTGGTCATCTGAGTCTCAAAATCAGCAACATGGAGTCTAGTTGCAAAACATTAGTAATTTTCATCATGTTTCGTATAATAGGTTTTTCCATTACTCAAATATCCTGTTTAACTCATTGTTCTAGGCATTCCTGTGATTTCATTGCAGTGCACTGCCACCCTTTTACAGGTCAGTCGTGTGAACTCATGCGTTCATGTGCATGATCACGCATTCCTACAACTATATAAAAAGCATATTACAAACCTATCTGATTGAACAAAGAAGGCTATGTGTGGTTAAAAAATAGGCCTAAGAATAAAAGCTTGATTGAGCCCTATGAGTTTTGTGTACATTGTACAATGTACATTGACCCCTATGAGTTTAATATTACAGCCCTGTGCACTAACACTAGATCATCACACCACACAGATGAAGGTTCTCAGTGCATCTGAATAACTGAAACAACTAGGTGAAACAGCCTTGAGTTCATCTCTTTTAAATGCCTTGTAATTTTGCATCTCTTATTCATGGTTTAGGGGTTAAGGTAGGAATGCTTCTTAGATACCTCTCACAAGACTTTCTTTATGATGTCTGCAGACTCAATTTGTGTTTCTTTACTATATGTTTCTGTATTTGTTAATGTGATGTATAGAAGATTTTTCCATATATTCATATTTTGCATTTATTTAATCTAGCTCAAATGAAAAATGAATTTGTTAAGACAACAAAAGTCAGTTAGCAAAAACTTAGGAAAACAACTATCTAGCCATCTACAGTACTTCTATGGTCTCCATCACTGCAGTATCTGAGCACCTCACAATCTTTAATATATTTATCCTTACAACACTCCTGTGAAAAGAGTGCTATCGTCCCATTTTACAGATGGGGAACTGAGGCAAAGACAGACTAAGTGATTTGTCACAGGTCACATAGGAAGTGTCTCACAGCATGAATTTAACCCAGACCTCCCATAGCCCATACTAATGCCTTAACCACTGGACCATCATTCCTCTCAAGATGTTCCAAGAGTTTATTTGGTCTAAATTCATATAATGAGGATGTCATTGAAAAAATGTGTCACTGTTAATGAGAGAATGGAGAATTTAAATTCCCATTTTTCAAGATATACCACTTGCCCTTTAAAATTAATTCCAATCTTGTATTCCAAAAGCACAGAAACACCAGAACAGGCACAGGCGGGGGAAAATGCATATAGTAACAATATAATAAAATAATAATATATTAAGCACTATAGTAATAATATGAATGTGTAAGAAATCATTCCCTATTCTACAGTGAAAGCAGCCAATTATATAATAAAAACATCCTCAGTATTTTACTCTTAGGCATACACATAAGCTTGGACCACAGTGTACCCAAAAACCACAAAGTCAACCCATATGTACATGAAAATAAGCTATGTGGAAAAATCCATCTTAAAAAAAAATCAAGAATAATAAGTGGATTGACAAAATAATTTTATTTAATCAAGTATACAAAAAAAGGACTTTATTTTCCTATGACTTGGAGAAAAGTTTATGCTGGAAGACAACTTAATAAAACAACTCTGACAATATGTACAGGTGAGATATAAATAGGATACATATCATTTAGATCTAAGGGACATGTTCTCTACCCCAGATCTGGCCAGTCTTTATGTGGTCTTAGCAGCTGGTTGATTGAGCTCAAAGCTCCCTGACACTGATGTGAAGGGGAGGTCCTGATTTGACCAATGACCATGAATCCCTAAGATCACAAAGGGCAGAGCTGGAGCAAAGGGAACTCCATGGAACTCTACTGCATACATTGGCAGGAACCATCCACCAATCCAGGGAAGACAGGATAGTTGCCGGTATCTGAGTCAACAATTGTCCAGCAAATGATGAGAGGGACAGTAGACAGATTTCAACCACCCTTGTATGATTCTGAGGTGAAGTCTAGCATGCTGAGTTACATATGTGCAAGCTGCCATGTGACCTAGAAGTTTCAGGCAATTCCTTACTGTTGTATGGGAATATACCTTGAATTCTTTGCATAGGTTGAATGTTGCTTGAAATCAGGCTTGTCAAATATGCTCTCACTGACATTGAGTCCAGAACCACTCCTATAAATTCAATCCTTTGTATGAGAAGAACTGATTTGGCAGTGTTGGTTAACAGAGCCAACACATGAAAGAGGGACTGGATCTTCTCAATGACTTCAGGCAGAACATCCAAACACATACATTTTGCAAATTCATGCTGAAAGGTAGGGTGGTTAAGTGAATGAGACTTGCCATATTAGAAACCTGGGATGAAATCCTGGCCCCAGTGAAGTCAATAGCAAAACTCCCATTGACATCAATTTTCACCCCGAGCCCTACATTGCCAAGTTCAATGTTGGGGGGAAGGGAGAGGAGTGAAAGAGAGGCTCTACATCTAGTTGTCCACTTACACTTGAAAAAAATGCTACACATATGGGCAACTTCATTGTTCTTTACATCTGATTTGAAAACTGAGCATAAATTATATTCTTGACCAGAGCTCTTTAGGTCAAAGAGATATTTATGTCTAGACTAGATTGAATACTTCTAATTTTCTGACCTGCTCCTTATTCTGACTTTGCCAAAAGGTGGGAAAATTCACAGATTATTGTTATCGGGAGTTCACATGATGTAATTTGTAAAAATAAAAGATGTGATGAAATATGTTATCCATGTGCAAGTTAAACAAAATGCCTCTTAGATTCCTGATCTTAAAGTATTTCCATCTGTCTTGATAAACGTTAAGTGTGATTGACTCGTCTGTTTTTAATCAGTTGGTTACAGCAACCAGCACAGTATGTCTTTACAGATGTCCAACAAAATGAGATGGTAATGCAGGAAAGAGCCAAAGAAACATGAAAGGCAAGGAAGTGCAATCATTTGGCTCAAAAACATTAATGTGAACACCTTGGTAAAATGACTAAATAGTTAATCTATCGTGAACAGTTTATATCTGACATGAAAACAAAACCTTCTGATTAACAATTCAGAAGTTTGTTTTGATTTGTGCAGTCAACAAATGGTTTCACTGTATTAGCATCTATGGACCAGATTCTGACCTTGGTTACGCTGTGGTAAAATTGAAGTAGTTCCACTGAAGTATTTAGATTTACTGCACATTTTATACTGGTGTAACTGAAACTAGAGTCAAGCTCACTCTCACTGAGATTTCATATGATTTGCAAACTATGCTGTTTGGTATTTTAACAAATACAGTTCAATCTTTGTGTCAGAAACAGGAAATCCAAAAATACAATTTCTGATTCAGAGCATTATACGATCCAAATACTGAGCTGATGATAATGTTGTAAAATTTGAAGTGATCTTGCACTAACAAAGACTGGATATGAGATTCAGTCACATTGCTAGAAAAGCATTTTTAATGTAATTATTAAAAAATCTAATATATCTTTTGCTTTGCAAAACTTATAAGCTCTTTAGAAATTAATTTTTGAAATAATCAGTCTGTCACGCTGTCTGGAGTGGCTCACGATTATGAGTGCCAACCTCAGGGCACCCGGTCAAAAAGCAGCACATATATCTGCGAACAAACTTTGTCAGTTATGAAGCTGAATTAATGTAAACTGCGGTTGCCTCACAGATGACCATCTGCATGCTGTACTTCACATGAGTGCCTCTCACTTTGAGTCAAATGTCAACAAACGGATTGCTCAGAAACAACCTCAGACTTCACGCTAACTCAGAAAGTGAACTCTTTATTTGTGATTAGGGAGAAGGTTATGTGTTTTTTCCTGTTTTTTCCCAGTGTTTTCTATAATTCTGATACATGTTTTATGCACTGATTTGTTTATTTGTTTTTAATAGACAATGCTGTAGATAGAAACAACCTATCTAAATATATACAAAAAAGCTGAACTTAAAATATAAATCAATACAGGTGACTTTAAATCTTATTACAATATGTAGAATCTGTTTGGCCTGTACACGGTTGTGCTTAGGTTTATGTGGCCTTCCTCTGTTATAAGGTTGGTCACCACATGCTTTACATAGACTAAATTAATATTCAGTCTATGGACCTTTTCCCAGTCCCCAAATCATAAAGATGGAGAACCAGTCCCTCTGCTGTAGTTGCCAATGCTTGTGTCATGGGCAATGAATCTACTAAAATGAGTTTATTTTGGCAATGAGAGACTGGCTAGATGTGCCTTACTAGAACAGATACCATGTGCCTCCTTACACTCTCTAGATAAGGCAATAAATGTTAATCTGCAATACAAAAATAATATACTTGCACAATAAACCTAACAGTCTGAAAACCACAGACTACTTAACACATAGTGGGAAATACAGTGTCTGTGGCAAGTTTTGGTTATTTTGTAAGTTACTCTTATTATACAATATTAGGGTCTTCACACTATGAAATTAATTCTGACTCTCATGCTGAGGAGTCAATTCCATGAGAAAGATGAAGAGCATTTTTAACTTCCACTGACGCTGCTCAGCACCTCTGAGGTCTAGGCCCATACTGAGGTCTATATACGCAGGCGTGCAAACACACACTTAAAAAAAATTATGTGGCAGTGTTTTACAGACAACTAATACGCCATCTCAAAACATGCATAGTGCATGTTAGTATAACATCACCCAATCAAAGGTTCCCTGTCCTAGATCTTATAGATTTGTGGATGTTTAACATGTATTTCCAGACTCTTTACTGTCTTGCCTGCAGAAACATAAATGACATACAACAGCTTGTGTTAAACATTTAATAGACTGTAAGAAATACAGCCCCATCACTTATTCCACATCAGCACAGTAGAACCCTTTGGCTGTTTCTACACATACCTTTTTTCTCTAAAATTTCCCACTATTTCTGACATCACTGGTACCAAAGGGAGGAGTGCTGGTGTAGAAAAGGCTTCAGGGGCACCAGCATTTTAACAAATGTAACATCTAACAATGCTCAGAGAGGTCCAGATGACATCGTGCTTAAAACATCAGTAGATACTGGCAGCTCGTCTACATTGACACACTACTGTGGATGGAGCTATACCAGTGGTTGAACTATAGGATATATTAAGAAAAAAAAATTCCTAGCATAAACAAGTCTTAACATATAGATAAATTGAGCACAGACATCACGGACTGGAATATGATCATCACTACTGAAAATACATAAACTTCTTTCCAAACGGCATTTAGAATCAGTTGGCATGACTATGGCAGAATAGAAATATAATTGCTCCATAACCCCTAATAAAACATGTAAAATTTAAAATAATGCATCTGTTATTTAGAGTTTAAGGAAGGTGAAAAACTTGAACAATCCAAAACATGCTAAATAATATATCTCACCTTACTTATTTAGGTTATTCAAATACATATTCTATTATCTAGCTGTAATACATTGTGTGTGATCCAGTCAGATCTTAAAAGCTATAATCTGGTCAGAACATGGATGGGAGATTTCTAAAGAACTAGTTGCTACAGTGAATAATGTCCATGATTCATCTGGCTGTGTTCTTCCCTTTGAGTCACTACTGAATTTCAAGCATGGATGCTTGAAAGCACTGTTGTACTGGAGATGCCTTCTTCTGAATGAGATGTAAACTCAAGGTCTTAATCAATTTGTTAATAAAAACTGGTTACTGACCTTCCATAACTGTTGTTCTTCAAGATGTGTTGCTCATGTCTATTCCACATTAGGGATGTGTGAGCCATGTGCACCATTTCTGGAGATTTTCCCCTCAATGCTATCAGTTGGGTTAGCTCTAGCACCCTCTGTTGCTGTGTGCTTATATGCAGGCATAAGGAGCACTGCTGGCTCCGCACCCTCTCAGTTTCTTCTTGCCAGCTAACTCTGACAGAGGGGTAGGAGGGTGGGCTGTGGAATGGACATGAGCAACACATCTCGAAGAACAACAGTTAAGGAAGGTCAATAACAGTTTTTTCTTCTTTGAGTGCTTGCCCATTCCACGTTAGGTGACTCACAAACAGTCTCCAAAGGATGTGGGCTCAGAGTTCATGGACATGCGTATTGCAACACTGCTCTCCCGAATGTGGCATCATCATGAGCCTGTTGGGTGATGGCATAGTGGGATGAGAAGGTATGAACTGATGACCAGGTTGTGCAGATGTATTGGATCAGAACCTGGGTCAGCAATGCTACTGAAGAGGCCTGAGCTCTCATGTAATGAGCGGTCAAGATGGCAGGCAGTGGAACATTTGCCTGCTCGTAGCATGCCCAAATACAGGAGGTTATTCAGAATGAGATTATCCGGGCTGAAACTGGTAGGCCTTTCATCCTCTCTGCTATTGCCACTAAGTCATCTTGATGCAGAAGAGAGGACATGCCTAACATCCAACGAGCGAAGCTGCTGCTCTTCTGAATTTTTGTGCCGCTTCGGGAAGAAGACTGGCAGGAAAATGCCATGGTTGGTATGGAACTGCAAGACCACCTTTGGCAGAAAGGCTAGATGCAGGCGCAGTTGAACCTTGTCCTTGAAGAATACCGTATACGGTGGTTCTGACGTAAGGGCCCTGATTTCAGAGTCCCTTCTGGCTGAGGTAATTGCTATCAGGAAGGCAACCTTCCAGGAGAGAAACAGAAGAGGACACAATGCTACTGGCTCAAAGGGAGGGCCCATGAGTTTCAATAGGACCAAGTTCAAATCTCACGAGGGAATCAGTTCACAAACCTGATGGTAAAGTCTCTCTAACCCCTTAAGAAAACAGAATGTAATCTCATGAGAGAAAAATGACCTACCACCCACTGGTGGATGGAAGGCCGAAATTGTTGCTAGGTGCACCTTGATAGATGTGAGGCCGGGCTTCTTGTTTTAGGTGGCGCAAACAGTCCAGAGTAGACTGAAGGGAAGACCGAGTTGGAGAAAGGCCTCATTAGGACAACTATATTGAGAAATGCTTCCGCTTGGCGAGGTAGGTAGCCATAGTAGATGGCCTCCAACTTCCCAGCAAGACCCGTCAAATGTGTTCCAAACAGGCTTGCTTCTCCAGGCTCAGCCATGGAGCTTCCACGCGTTCAGATGAAAGGAACCAGAAGGCAAGCTGTTCAAGTCTCCCTGTACCTTGACGACTGGCTGATCAAGGGTCGCCCAGAGGCCCAAGTAAAGAATAGCATCAGCCTGGTCCAAGCCACCTTTCAAGCACTGGGCCTGTTGACAAACGAGCAAAAGTCAACTCTCATTCCAGCACAGAGAATAGACTTTATCGGGGCAAGCAAGGCCAGATCCTTCCCTTTAGAGGCTCGATTCCAGACAATGTTGGACCTGGTATCAAAGGTCATGGTCCACTCAATCACAACAGCCCAGGTTTTCCTCAAGCTCCTGTGACACATGGCCGTGTGTACTTATGTGATACGACACACAAGGCTGCACCTCAGGCCCCTGCAGGCATGGTTAGCTTCAGTGTACTCATCGAACAGACACCATTTGTACTCAGTACTTACTGGTCCTCACCTCCCTCGACTGGTAGAAGGACGCCCAGTTGGCAATGGTAGGTGTTCCCTTTGTTCCCCTCCTGCCCCACTCCATCAATGTCCCTAGTGTCGGATGCTTCAGACTTAAGTTGGACAGCCAACCTCGATCAGCTCAGGACACAGGCCCTGTGGCCCCAGGAAGAGCTCTCCCTGCATATAAATGTTAGGGAGCTCAGAGTGGTCCACTTAGCTTGTAAAGTGTTTCTTCCCCAGATCACAGGCAAGGTAGTGCAAGTACTGACAGACAACACTGTGACCATGTTCTACATCAAGAAGCAGGGAGGAACATGCTCCTCCACCCTATGTCAGGAGGCCATTCATCTATGGGACTTCTGTGTAAAGCACTCCATCGACTCTGAGGCTTCCCCGGAATGTCCTGGCAGATCACGTCAGCAGATCTTTCTTCACTCACCACGAGTGATCCCTTCACCCAGAGGTCACCAGGTTCATCTTCCAAAGATGGGGATCTCCCCATATAGACCTATTGATAACCAAGGAGAACAGGAAATGCCATCAGTTTTGCTTGCTGAGAGGGCACTGCCCAGAGTTCCCTTTCAGATGTTTTCCAGCTTCCATGGACAGAGCTATTCTATGCATTTCCTCCAGTTCCTCTGGTACACAAGGTCTATCTAAAAATCAAGCAGGACAATGCGAGTTATTCTTTTAACCCCAACATGGCTGTGCCAACACTGGTTTGGCACACTGCTAAACTTATCAGAAGCACCCACACCCCCACTCTGCCCAAACCTGATCTCACAAGACCAGCATGGGCAAGTGCCCTCTCTCAAAGCACTGCTTTTTATGTTTCTTCCTCAGCACCGGAGATGGAGAGCAGTGCCAGAATACACATGGTGCCGGAGGAGCACTTTGTGCCAAGGCCAAAGTGCTAGGTGTCAAATCTGAGCGGTTTTGCTATGAAGGTGGTCTAAGGGCGGCTTCCATTAGGATAGCCCTCTGTCTAGCCTCTCTGTCTTTCTTCGAGGCTTAAAGTCTCAACAAATCTGACAGCGCTCTCTTACATGAGCTTCTCCCAAATGCTTCAGACAACTGTAGTGTGGGTTGCTCATGGACGTAGGCAGTGGTGAGCTGGAGCCGGTTCCCACCGGTTCGCGGGAACCAGTTGTTAAATTTAGAAGCCCTTTTAGAACCAGTTGTCCCGCGAGGGACAACTGGTTCGAAAACAGCTTTTAAATTTAACAAAAGCCCCAGCAGCAACCTGCCCTTCCCCCGGCCTCAGCTCACCTCACTCTGCCTCTGCCTCCTCCCCTGAACATTCCCGAGGCTTCTCCTCCCCCTCCCCGGCTTCCCGCAAATCAGTTGTTCACGCGGGAAGCCTGGGAGAGCTGAGAAGGAAGCAGTGGCTTCCGCAGGTGAGCTGGGGCAGAGGGAATGGGGTGCGAGAAGGGCTCCAGGGACTGCACGGCTACGGCCTGACCCCCGACCCCATCCCCAGGCAGCGCGGCTCTGGCCCGGTCCCGACCGCGGCCTGCCGGGCAGCGCAGTTCCGGACCGGTTCTGACCTCGGCTGGCCGGGCGGCGCAGCTCCGGTCCTAACCCCGGCTGAGCGGCCCAGCCCGGCCCCGGCCCAGCCCCCACCTCCAGGCAGCGCGGAAAGGGGGCAGGGAGCATGGAGTGGGTGTTGGATAGAGACCAGTGGTGTTGGGGGGTGGATTAGTGTCGGGGCGGTGAGAGGGCAGGGAACAGAGGGATTGAATGGGGGCAAAGGTCTGGGGGGGCAGTCAGGAAGGAGCAGGGGTTGGATAGGGCGGCAGGGGGCAGTCACGGGACAGGGAAGGGGGGTGGACGGGGCAGAGGTCCGGGGGGGGCTGTCAAGGAACGTGGGGGGTTGGATGAGGCAGGAGTCCCGGGCGGGGGCATGACACCATCATGGGGTGAGGAGGAGGGAACCGGTTGTTAATATGTTGGCAGCTCATCACTACCGATAGGAACCCTAACCCTAGCTCCAAGTGTCCTACCCTTTGGAACCCTACCTCTAGCTCCAAGTGCCTTACCCTTAGGGACCCTAACCCTAGGGCAGGAAGCCGTACCTATAGGAACCCTAACCCTAGCTCCAAGTTCCCTACCCTTAGGAACCCTAACCCTAGGGCGAGAAGCCCTACCCATAGGAGCCCTAACCCTAGCTCCAGGTTCCCTACCCAATGGAACCCTAACCCTAGCTCCAAGTGCCTTACCCTTAGGGACCCTAACACTAGGGCGGGAAGCCCTACCCATAGGAACCCTAATCCTAGCTCCAAGTGCCCTACCCACAGGCAGTGGTGAGCTGGAGCCGGTTCCCACCGGTTCGCGGGAACTGGTTGTTAAATTTAGAAGCCCTTTTAGAACCGGTTGTCCCGCGAGGGACAGCTGGTTCGAAAACGGCTTTTAAATTTAACAAAAGCCCCAGCAGCTCCCTGCCCTTCCCCCGGCCCCAGCTCACCTCACTCCACCTCTGCCTCCTCCCCTGAATGCTCCCGAGGCTTCTCCTCCCCGTCTCCGGCGTCCCGCGAATTAGCTTTTAGCGCAGAAAGCCTGGGAGAGCTGAGAAGGAAGCAGCAGCTTCCATCAGGTGAGCTGGGGCAGGGGGGCGGGGGGGCGAGGAGGGCTCCAGGCACCGCACAGCTCCGGCCTGGCCCCCGACACCATCCCCGGGCGGCGCAGCTCTGGCCCGGTCCCGACCTCGGTCGGCCGGGCGTCGCAGCTCTGGCCCGACCTGTGGGCCCGGCCAGCTGGGCGCCCCGTCCCCGTCCCCGTCCTGGCCCCGGCCAGCTGGGCGCCCTGGCCCCGGCCCCGGCTAGTTGGGTGCCCCGACTCCGGCCCCGTCCAGCTGGGCGCCCCGACTCCGGCCCCGGCCGAGCGCCCCGACTCCGGTCCCAACCCTGGCCGAGCGGCCCGGCCTGGTCCCCACCTCCAGGCAGTGCAGTAAGGGGGCAGGGAGCATGGAGGGGGTGTTGGATAGAGGGCAGGTCAGTTGGGGGGGTGGATTAGTGTCGAGGCAGTCAGAGGGCAGGGAACAGGGGGATTGAATGGGGGCAAGGGTCCCGGGGGGGCAGTCAGGAAGGAGCAGGGGTTGGATAGGGCGGCAGGGGGCAGTCAGGGGACAGGGAAGGGGGGTGGATGGGGCAGAGGTCCGGGGGTGGGGGCTGTCAAGGAACGTGGGGGTTGGATGGGGCAGGAGTCCCAGGGGGGGGCATGACCCCCTCATGGGGTGAGGAGAGGGAACCGGTTGTTAATATTTTGGCAGCTCATCACTGGATGTAGATTTACCACAGGAGGCACAAGGTTTGAAGCCAGGAAACCCCCTCAATGATAAAGGAGGGGTTCTGATTATGTACATTATTTATACTACAACTACACTAAAATTAATAAACTACAGTACAGAGAAGAAACCACTGAAAAACGCCTTGCCGAAGCAAGAGGAGTTGTTTCAGCAACCATGATGGGTGATAAGAAGGAACTAAGAGCATGCGGGGCCAGCAGCTCCCGTTATGCTGGTGCAAAAGCGCGTGGCACCAGAGTGCGCTAGAGCAAGCCCAACAGAGGCCATTGAGGGGAAAATTTCTAGCAACAGTGCACGCGGCACACTCAAAGAAGAAAGATTCCTTGTGACTCTATGTAAGTATAGGGGTTTTAGCCTTGGTGTCTTGGTCAAATTCCAGTCCAGGTAACTTTCTGCCTAATTAAGGTATATGTTTCAACCCTGCTGATTTCTTTGGAGGGCGAAGTTTGTTAAGTGCTGTGTGAACCTTAAAGACAAAAGATACTATATAAATGTCAATTATTATTACTACTAAGTAGCACAGAAGAATGGTAAAGATTAAAGGAGAAACCTTGTTCTGTAACAGTGATTTTAAAAAATAAATCTTATACCAATAAAATACTGATAAATAAATGCATACAGTACTTTGATGAAGAAAGTTGTTCCTAACTATACTGTCATCCATCTACTAGAAGCCATTATATTTTGTCAACACAGTAATGCTCCAGGCTGACAGTCACTTTTCTTTTCAGTTATAGCAATCAGTGAGCTTGATTCAGGATCAGTCCATCTAGGGATTGACTGCAATCATAGCATACCCATCAATTCTGCATACCTGCATAATCTCTCACCTTTATCAAGAACATCTGCAGAGCCCCACAGCATTCCACAGCAGCTACTTACTGAGAGATAAATGGGACAAGTATTCAAACACGTTTGAGACTTTTTCTTTGCATAATAGAGATGGAAATACCATTGTGGATTGATACTTAGCAAACATATATTCTCAAAATTAAGGTATAGAATTTTACATGGTAAACTGGATAAGAGGAAGAGGAATTTCTGGAAGAAATGCAATAGCTGCAAATGAAGTATTGCCTATTACTGTCAATGTGCTGAAATGCAGGAATAAAAGTATATCTATAAACAAGCCTTCCAGAAAAAGAGGGAAACTTCTCCAAAACTGAATTAACAAATGAGCCTGTAAAGCAGCATCTGCCATCAATGGTTGTAGCTAGGACTATCAATGTTTACGTTTTATCAAGCCTAAAGTAGGCAAAATATTAAGACAATTTTTTTAAAAAAATTAATGTATATATAATACTTGGCATACTACATAGCATTTATCATAGAAGAACCTGAACCTCTAAGCACTTTATATTAAATAAGCTTCTCAAAAGATGGGGAAACTGAAGGAGGGAGAGGTTATTTATTTATTTTTATTTTTTATTTATTTAATGGTCAAATTTTCAAAAGCTTGTGCAAGCAGCTAAAGAGCAGAGCATGTTTAGGTGCTCAGAGGATTTTAAGAACAGGTGTTTAGTCATGTCCATGTCCTCTGAACACACTGGGTGATGAGCACTCCAAAAGGCAAGTCCAGGGCATAGTTAAGGTGTTGGCGACTCAACTGGCATTTTTTTAAAGCAGTGATTCTCAACCTCTTTGGGCTCAGGACCTATTTGTTAATCTTGATGGCCTGTTGCAACCCTGTAAATAGGCCAGGGGCAGGGAGTTGAGTCAGGTCCTGCCCCAAAGGGGTGGGAAGCCCTGGGGGGAGAAATGACCTGTCACAACCCAGTAAATAGGCCAGTGGGTCAGGTCCTGCCCCTGAGGGGTGGGAGACCAGGTCCTTCCCACAGGGTTTAGAGGTCCTGGGGATGGGTCCAAGGCCCTGTGGGGATCCCAAGCCCACCCTGCACTCAACCTGGTAGCAGTGTCTTCTGGGGCTCTGGTCCCAGGGGGCTGGCTGGAGTTGGCTCCCTGCTCTAGGCACTGCCTCTGGAATCACAGCATTGCTCAGGTTTGCCCTGCCCCCTTCATGGGGGGCGAACTGGGCCAAATTTGTGAGAGTGGCACTGCGATCTGGAGCATGGGGTTGCAGTGCCAGTCACTCAAATTTGGCCTGACTGGCCCACTGTCATCAGGATGGAGGGGCGACTGGCCAAACCTGAGTGATGCTATGACCCCGGAGGTCATAACACCAAGCTGGGAACTGAGCCCAGCCAGCCTCATGGAACTGGAACCCCAGGAGCCACCACATGACCCCCTGAAACATTTTGGCAACCCAATTTTGGGTCATGACCCTTCGGTTGAGAAACCCTGTTTTAAAGCACTCAGAGCTCCACATTCATTCGACAAAGTGCTTCAAACTTAAGTCATGTCAGTGACTCTCCATTTTGATTAATTTTCATGTAGCCAAAGACTCTATTAGTCACTCCCGTTTCCTTAAATACTGGTTACATAGGCCCCAGACTATGACCCAAGCCACTGCGGTCAATCCCCTTTAGTGATATCTAATTTTAAAGCAAACCACTTTTTCTTAATAAAAGCCACTGACCATTTCTTAATCTGCATTTTTTCTGAATGTATTATTACCACAAAAATGTCCAATTCTGAGCAGTGACTAGATGCTGGCAAGTATGAATGTGCAGCACTGTTTGAACAGAAGGGATTTCACAACAACTAGTTAATTTATCAGAAAGTTACTGATCTCTTATCTTTGTTCACTCCTCACTACTGAGATAAGCATATTTCTGGCAAATCCAGGTGGCCAGAAGATCTTTCAGTGCACATCCTTCCTTTGCCCCTGCTGGAACAAGAACTCTGTTTAAATTCTGCCACAGTGTGGACTGGCACCATTTTTAAAAACAAGTTATTGCTAAGCTGGCTGGTTACTCATTACACTTGGTAGAGAGTTGTGGTGGGGACAGGGAGGTTGAGCAGAGTTCTCTGCAGGGGATATAACTGGTTATTATTGTTATAATCATTTATTATTTGCATTATTGTAGCACCTAGGAACCCTATTCATGGACCAGGACCATATTGTGCTAGGTACTGAATAAACATAACAAAACAATGGTCCCTGTCCCAAGGTACTTAAAATCTAAGCTATTGTTGTCTGTGTGCCCATGACAAGAGGAAAGTGTCTTCAGTATCTTTTCATTTAATAGCAAATATCCCCTACCCTACTCCATCCAGGACCCAGTTGCAGGTCACAGAGCATAACTCACTATAACAAGGGTGAGAGCGATCTTTGAGTTAGTACAATCTTCAGAGATTCAAGTTGCTGCTGACAAAGCATGTTTCCTGAGATGGTCTTGCATTTATATTCTAAATCAAAGCTTCCTCTAAGCTTCACAGCCGTGCAGCTGCCTATTGAGCCCCACGCAGGGGCTCAGGGCTGCGGCGGAGAGAGATGCCTCTCCCCACCAGCCCCAGCATGGACCTGCTGCAGTGAAGAGAGATGCTCTCCCCACTGGCCCCAGTACAGACATACTGGCTCCAACACAGACCTACCTTGGATTTGCCATGGCCGGGGGAGAGGCACCAACCCAGCCCCGGTGGGGACCTGCAGTGGCTGGAGGAGAGGCATCTCTCCTCCCCACACCCAGCCCAGGTGCTGCTGAGCCCTCACTCTCCTGCACCCCAACCCTCTGCCCCAGCCCTGAGCCCCCCTCCCACACTCTGCGCCCCTTGGCCCCACCCCCACCACATGAATTTTGTTAGGTGCACCAATATGGAGGTGATCACCTCCATATTGGTGCACATAACAAAATTCATTCTGCACATGCAAGGGAAAAATTTGAGGGAATACTGTTCTAAGTACATCGATTTTGGGCCAAAATAAGCTTCAGTAGCTCCTTATCCAGCATACGCTCCTTGTACTCCTTTCTCCTACACTTACCCTTAGTAGGCATAATACGACAGCAAGGATTTACTCATATCCATCCATCCACACATACACAAACATTGTGTAGTTTCCTGTCAAGTGCTTGGGCCCCAGAGTAGCAGAAGGACATGTTTATTTTTGTCAGCAATTCCGAGGCATCATTAGCTCCTATGATAGCTGCTTTTTGAAAGTCCTGGTGGCCAAGCACTTTTCTAGAGCCAAAGTGCAGGCAGTCGCCCAGTAGAGGGGTTGAATTTTCAGAGTTACAGCACCAGCTCCCCTCAGCTTTGAAGCATCCAAAAAGAAATTTCTCAAATTCCGTGCTGTGCATCCAAACTGCTCCCACACTAAATTTTCCAGCAGTTGACTAGTCCAAGTTCACAGTGAGTCAGGGTGCATCTACACTGTGATATAAAAACAGAAGCACCAAGTCGCAGAGCCTGGGTCAGCAGACTCTGGCTTACAGGGCTCAGGCTCCAGAGCTATAAAATTCTAAGTGTAGACATTCAGGCGTGGTATGGAGACTGGGCTCTGAGGCCTGAGAAGGGGGATGGTCTCAGAGCTCAAGCTGCAGCTTGAGCCCAAATGTCTATACTGCAATTTTTAACCCTGCAGCCTGAGCCCTGCAAACCCAAGTCAGCTGACCTGGGCTCTGAGACTCAGTGCCAGAGGTTCTTTATCACAGCGTAGATGTACCCTCAGGGTTTGGCTACACTTGCAGGTGTGCAGCGCTGGGAGTTACAGCTGTCTTCGTACAGCTGTGTAGGGAAAGCGCTGGAGTGTGGCTACACTGACAGCTACCAGCGCTGCAGTGTGGCCACATTTGCAGCATTTGCAGCGGTGTTGGGAGTGGTGCATTATAGGCAGCTATCCCAGTGTTCAAATGGCTGCAACGTGCTTTTCAAAAGAGGGGGGTGGGGTGGAGTGTGACACGGAGCGTGGGGGAGAGAGAGAGTGGATTTTTGGAGCTGACACTGTGTGTCAGCTCCCTGCCTTGCAAATTCCGATCCCTTCCTTTCTTTTAAGTTTGTGCAAGGCGATATCAGTGCAACCCTCGGCTCCTCTCACCTCCTCGTTCATGCTCCCTGCCTTGCAAATTCTGACCACTTCCCCAACCACTCATTCACTCTTAAATGCAAATAGCCTGCAGACCAGATAAGCAGCTGCTCCGACAGACTCCCTTCTTTCCCCCCTCCGCCCTCCCGCCGTGCTGTTTCTCTCCTCAAGCAAACACTAGGCTGTGGACATTCATCCCCCTGCCTGCCTCATTCACAGCAAACAGGAGCTGTGTTTGTTTTATAGGCCTGGTCTACACTACGTGGGGGGTCGAACTAAGGTACGCGACTTCAGCTACGTGAATAGCGTAGCTGAAGTCGAACTACCTTAGTTTGAATTTCCTACCTGTCCAGACGCCGCGGGATCAAACTCCGCGGCTCCCCCGTCGACTCCGCCACCGCCTTTCGCGGTGGTGGAGTTCCGGAGTCGACGGGAGCGCGTTCGGAGTTCGAACTATCACATCTAGATTAGACGTGATAGTTCGAACTCCGAGAAGTCGAACTCTCCGTGTCGACCCGGCGGGTAAGTATGGACCTACCCTTAGATAAGCAGCTCTGGGAGCCTCGAGTTCACAACAAAACAAAGAGAGGCATCATAACAAAACAAAGAGAGTTATTTAGTTAAAAGCATTATGGGAAAATTCCGGAGGTCAGTTACAGCGTAGTAAGATTACTCACTGTTTACACTGGCATTCCAGCACTGCAGCACCAGCGCTGCAGTCGTTATTCCCCAGGCAGATGTGGAGTACAGCCAGCACTGTAGCCAGGGAGATACAGCACTGTATGTGCCTTGCAAGTGTGGACGGTGAGTGAGTTGCAGCGCTGTAAAGCCACCACCAGCGCTGCAACTCTCCAGTGTATCCAAGCCCTCAGTGACAGAACCAGCAAGAGAGCCCATGTATCCTGATTCCCAGTCCTGTGCTTTAATCATTAGGAAACATTTGTCTATTGATTTTTTTCCTATACAGGTTAAGAATACTTAATAGAATTCTGGAAGTGAGAAAATAGAAAATATTTTGAAATTGACTTCCCTTACTCTATTCTGCCTCTTAGAAGAGAGAAGCAAGCTGTACTTTAACATTACTGTAAGAAAAAATTAGCTCACTGAACAGAAATACCAACTGCCTTGCCTTAGTTTAAACCCATTCTGTAGAAACAAATCAGCTGAGCTGCAAACCCATTGTAACAAGCACGGTGACAAAATAAAATCAGCACAATAGTTTCCTAGACTCTGGAGAAAAGTTGCCCCCACCCATCTCTAATTAGAGCTAAATTGGCTTTAATTTTCTTTTTCTCTTATAAAATGATGGAGTTTCATGGACTGACTAAAGCTTCTAAACCCGGCTGTAGCAGGGTGACCCCCTGCTTCGGCCCAGAGGGGTTTAAAAGTGGCCTGGCAGGGCTTGAGAGCGGCAGTTCTCAAGACTGGGCTAATGGAGGAAGTGGCTGCAGGTGAGGCCACGCCCCAAACTGAACCACAGCTGGCCCCTATAAAAGGCCAGGGAAGCCAAAGGCAGACAGTCTCTCTCTGGCTGCCAGGAACTGAGACAAGGTACCTAGGGTGAAGTAGGGCTGGGGAAAGGCTGAGGAGCTGGGGAGCTCCAGCCTAGAAAGCCGCAGGCTGCGGCCTAGCGAAGGGCCAACAGGTACTGGGGGTTGCAGAGGGCAGCCCAGGGGTAGGCCAAGGCAGCAGGTCCAAACCCCCTTTGCCTGTGATGAGTAGGCTGATACTGCAGTCTGCCCCAGAATGTGGGGGGCTAGACAATGACTAGCAGTAGCCAATACTGAGGCAAGGTGGGGATAGAGGGTGAGGGTTCCCTGAGGAGGGGAGACCCTAAGAGGAAGGGGTTACTGCTAGGGGGCAGCACCCCATGTAAAAGGGCACCGGGTCCAGGGAGGGATACGGGGGCCTCAAGACAGGTGGATCATCAGCCTGCAGAAGGCGCTCCAGCACTGGACTGAGCTAATTCCTGGAGTCACCAGCAGGAGGCGCCGTGGGGGTGAGTCCGACCCGTCTACACCGGCTTACACCAGTACTGAATATTGCAACAAAAGAACCTGAAGTTACATGCCTACTGGCTGGCTGGATTTCTGCCACTCCTGCTTACTATACAACACAATGCCATTAACTGATGTCACAGTAGAAGAATTTTCCTCCCCTGGAGTCACATATTCTAGAGGTGGTAACATTCAGGACAAATATGCCAGATTCAGTATCCAATTTCAAATTCATGCTGATAAAGACTGAAGAGAAGGGATGGAAAATACACACTTGAGCCTTGGCAGTACCTGCAGCTATATTCATAACCACAATAAAAAAATTGTACTTGGTACTCACAATACTTCCTTATAATATGAGGTTAGGAATGACAGTGGACTAAGCCATTCTCATTGAGGGGAACTTGGGCAGAAGTAACAATGTGTGGTGAATTGAGAGGAATAATGTAAGAAACAACAGGGGCTAGAGGATTAAAACAGTCTGAATTTAGATGATAAAGAAACAGACAAAGGTACCAAAAGAATAACTTTCAGATTTTTTTAATGTTTCTGAAAGCATTATTCAGTGATCCACTGTGCTCTATTTAAGTGCTGTTCCAGTGGGAAGAAAAGAATCTCATCAGGGTAGGTATTGTGCAGTGGAATTCAACAAAGCATTGTCCAGAGACATTGCCTATTCAACTCTGCCACCTGGTTTTGAATCCAGCTTCACTAATGGCAACTAAAAGCTTCTTGAATTGAAAAGCTTTAGGAGATTGCAAGTGAAATAAATGCAGAGATACTCAGTATAGTTTTAAGCAAACAAGGATTTACACTGCATGCTTTAAAACGTATGGAGAGTGGTACGCTTGCATTGACATGAAAAAGCAAGGATTTCTTTAATTTCATTAACTGCACAAAAGACAAATCTTCTATAATTCTTGGACAGCTATAACTGAAGCGATCAACTGTAGCAGTGTCATTAGGTATATTAAAATAAAAGGAATCAAAAGAAAGTTACAATAATGGCTAAATAATCATAATTTGTATTTTCTTTTCAAACACTGATTATTGGTGTCTAACCTCTGCAATAACCCACCTCTAACTTCCTTCCCCCTTTCATTACATCCCACAATTATGACAAATGCTAATAAATACTAATCCTTAAATTTCAATGTCAGATTAAAATCTTCCATTTTAGCATCAATAGAGAATTTGGAAATATGGTAGTTTTAGAAAAGATGATCACTACTTAAAGCAGCTGTTTTCCTAAGAAAGTCACTGTCCATTTGCACCGGATTCATAGCAAAGTACATACATTCCCCACTCTTTGCTTTAAAATTGAGTTTCTGTAACTTTCACCACCACTGCTCCCCTCAGGTTCAGAAAAGATACTCAGATTTTCTTGTTGGGGCTTATAATCATAGGGTTAGAAGAGACCGCAGGGGTCATCTAATCTAATGACCTGACAAGATGCACAATTTGATGTGTCTAAACTATCCAAGACATATAGCTATCAAGCCTCCTTTTGAAAACCTCCAGCAAAGGAGTTTCCACAACCTCCCTAGGCAGTCTGTTCCATTGTCCTACAGTTAGGAAGTTTTTCCTGAGATTTAATCTAAACCCGCTATGCTGTAGTTTGAACTCATTGCCTCTTGTCCTGTTCTCTGTGGCAAGAGAGAACACCTTTTTTATGGCAGCCTTTCAAGTATTTGAAGACCACTATCATGTCCCCCCTTAATATCCTCTTTTCCAAACTAAACATACCCACTTCCTTCAGCCTTTGCTCATATGGCTTGCATTCCATCCCTTTGATCATCTTTGTCACTCGCCTCTGTCACTTTCCAGTTTCTCTACATCCTTTCTATACATTGGACATAGTACTCCAGCTGAGGCCTAACCAGTGCAGAGCAGAAAGATACTATCACCTCCTGTGACTTGCTGGCTATGCCTCTGTTAATGCAACCTAAAAATGCATTTGCTTTTTTTGCTACAGCATCACATTGCTGATTCATGTTGAGGTTGTGATCCACCACAACTCCCAGATCCTTCTCAGCAGTGCTGCTCCCTCACCAATTATCCCCCAGTCTGTATTTGTGAATTTGATTTTTCTTCTCTAAGTGTAGCATCTTACATTTGTCTTTGTTGAATTTCATTTTGTTGTCTATAGTTCAGTTCTCCAGACTAACCCTAACCCTGCATGCAGAAGGGGAGGAAAGTGCTGCCTCAGGAGATCCTGTTATCTGTTTACATGCTCTGCTGCACTGCCACTCTGCACCCTCCCCTGCAGTGCTGCCAAGACTGGCTTCACTTCCTGTTTCTATAGTAACAAGAAGTTCCTAAGGGAAGCATGTCATAGACAGAAGCTAGCAGAGATCAAGGACACAGAGCATGTGGCCCATGGGCACATAGCTTTGTTCTTTCCTTGAATGGAGGAGAGTGATGGGAAGCTGGGGCAGACAGTGATGATAGCGGGTATAATGATGGAAGAAATGGAAGGATGAAGCCAGGAGTAGACTGGGAAAGATCATGATAATTAATTTCAAGGTAAAGGAGCAGAGCAGAGCAATGGAGAGTTCTTTAAGAGAGAAACAGAGACACATGCAGTGATAGCAATCTTTCCAAAAGTTGTTCTTTATTGAAGGATACCTCTCGACCAATTTACTTCTACAATATACCATTCTAAAGGCTTATGTGTGAATGTATGTAAGGAATAAACGAAAGTGTTAAATAGAGATCTAAAAGAAGACAAATAAAAACATGGAAACCACTTAAATAAGCAACTTACATTTAGAGACACTGTGAGTGAGGTAATATCTTTTATTATTTCAACTTCTGCTGGTGAAAGAGACAAGCTTTCAGGCTTACACACAGCTCTTCAGGCCTGGGAAACTTAATCAGAGTGCCACAGGCCTGGTCTACACGACCAAGTTAAGTCGATGCAAGGCAGCTTACATTTACCTAACTCTGTAAGCGTCTACTCTAAAATGTCACTGCTGTCAATGTAACTCGCCTGCTATGCTGACTTAATACCTCTACCTGCATGAGAGGTGTAGTGCTTATGTTGACATACTTGGGTCAACGCAATGTCAGTGTAGACACTGCATTACTTACATTGACTTTAGTGGCCTCCAGGGGGTGGCCCCCAATGCCCCACCATGACCATTGAACTCTGATACCCTGCAGCCAGGTACACAGGTGAATGTCCCTCCCCTTTTAAAGCTCCGCACATTTTTGAAATTCCATTTCCTATTTGCTTGGTGTGGAGAACTCAGATAGCAACTGTCCAGCTGACCATGTCGGCTCCACAATGCAGATGTGTTCCTGCCTGCAGTACACAGGAGGTGGGGGATCTCCTGGGCCTGTGGGGAGAAGAGGCTGTGCAGGCACAGCTCCGATCCAGCCCTAGAAATGTTAATATCTATGAGCAGATCACTCAAGGCATGGTGGAGAAGGGCTACAAGACGGACATGCAGCATTGCTGAGTTAATGCCAAGGTGCTGCAGCAGGTATACCAAAAGGCAAGGGAGGCGAACAGTTGCTCTGGTGCAGAGTCACAGACGTGCCACTTTTACAAGGAGCAGCATGCCATCCTCAGCGGCGACCCCACCAACACACCAAAGGCAAAGTGGATACTTCAGAGGAGTCAGTGTCACAGGCCACCAGAGTGAAACCTGAAGATGATGCGTTGGATGAGGAAGAGGAGGAGGGGACTGGAGGATCCCGTAGCACAGCGAGCCTGATGTATGACAAGGAACCTCCAGTAAGTATGCAGTTTGCTTTGAAATTACAGTGGCACATCTGTTCATTTACTCTTTTAATCGTGCTACAAGAAGTAGTGAAAAACAATAGAAATAGAGTTGCTCTCTGCTTCTCATTTCCTCTCCCCCATTAATCAAAGGGGGGGCCCTGAAGAACAGTTTGCTTACGTGCACCAGGATGTCACTCCGATTAATCCTCCATTCCAGAGAGGGCAGTGGGGAAGCTGTCCCTGTCCTGTCCCACCCACCAGCTGTGCTCAGGTACGGGTCTGCTTGCTTGAGTCACTTTGCCTGCCACTATCGGTGAGTAAGAAGGGGAGCTTCTTTCTTGCAGTGAGGGGGCAAATTGGGAGGGCTCAGGGTAGAGAGGAAGGGGGGATGCCAGAGACACTGGGGATGATCATGAGGCTCCCAGGGTGGACGTGTAGGCAGCATAGGCCAGGGCTGGGAGTCTGGTAGGGGGAGGGGCAAGGAAGGAGCCATGTGGCTGGCCTGGATGAGCGTCGGGGGTGGGGAAAGGGAGCAGCAGGGCCAGGGGCTCATGATTGGGTGTGGGGTGTTTGGAGGAGCAAAACCCACAGGGGATTTGTGTTGGAGAGAGATTTTTCTTGGCCTGGGTTCCTCCGGCCACGCAATAAGCTAGACGGAAATCCCTGATGTGCTTTTAGCAATGCACGGGATTCCTTTAAAGCCATAAAGGTAGGAAACAGGTATTTTACTTTAAATAAGGCCCTGCCTGAGTTCCAAATATTGCATGAGTGCAGAATCAGACTCATATTTCAGGAAAGGAAACCAAACTTCTCATGTGATCTGAGCCAGCCTACTAGTAGCTGGTGAGCACTTAAAACTCCAGTGCATCCTCCAAATGTTTGTTGTGTGTTGATATGAAATTCAAAGGAGGGGGAGGATGGTCTTGTGGTTAAAACACTGGCTTCTCTTTATAAGACCTAAACATTATTATTTTGCCAGAGACTTCTTCTATGCATGTCGCTTAATTCCTCTCTGCCTTAGTTTCCCTATCTATAAAATGGGGATAATTCTTAGCTAAGAAGGGCATATGATGATGAACTTCTCTGTGAAACTTTGCAAGACTGTGCTATAGAAGGACAAAGTATTTATTAAAATATTAGGGATGAGACTTTAAAGAATGGGTGCTTAAGTTAGGCACATAGGGCATTATCTTGCATCGCTGAACTCAAGGACACCATTGCCGTTGATCTTAATGAGAACAGGATAAGAGCCCTAAATCCTTATTGAGGTTCCTAAGTAAGTGGCCCAGTTTTTCAAAGCACCATCAGCTTCATTTTTGAAAAACTGGGTCACATATTTCAGAGCCTAACTGGGGCACATATTTAAAGGGGGGGGAAGTCTTGGTCGGTGTGTCTGGAGGTTATTGCCTTCTTTGTGGCAACAATTATTGCTCTTTGGGCATTTTTAAAAAAATCTGCAGCCAACACTTGTAGAACATTTAAGAGCAATTGTCATGCAAGGGTATGGAACTAACTGACATGTGAGCAATATCAAGGTAACTTGGTGCAAGTTACTCATTCTTCCCTGACTATGAACACATTTTGCATTTGAGTAATGCTTGCAAAATTGTTATGAAAATTTACCAGCAGAGACACAAATTGTACTAACCTGAACTTACAATATTTTAATGAAAGCAATATTTTACTTGCTTGTTTCCCCTCCTTCCCTCCCCCCCCCCCCAAAAAAAATTGTTTACCCTGCGTGTGTGGAGTTTTGTAAGGCAGAATCAAGTCAGACTATGGGAAATGCTTCAGGAATGTGTGCTGATTAGTTAGCAGTTCCAGAGTTTTGTAACTGATAATGTGGCATTCCCTAAATTAGTAGATTAGAGCCCAATCCTTCAAACATTTCCACACATGTGCAATGTTATTTATACACGTAGTCTTATTGAAATCAATTAGAGTAGTGATGTGGAATGCAGCTAATGTTGATATGTTGAATACTTGTGTGAGTACTATTTGCTGTGTTTGTACAAATATGGTTTCAATCCGAGGACCCAATTCTGCACTTAGTGGAGAAGTAAAATCTTTAGCAGAAGCCATGAAGAAGACTCTGCTGTCTTCCTCTTTAACTGCAATATAGCAAGGTTTCTCCTGAGAGAAGCAGCTGCTTTGCCTGCTAGTTCATAACTACACTTAAATGTCCTTACCACAATGCAATTAAATTGTATAAAGTAGGTACACTATCACATTTTGATCTAATATATATTTAAACACCCATATTGTAGCCAAGCTTTATACCAAAGATTTTTTTCATAATTCATGAATTAATTTCATCTAGTCATATACCTAAGTACATTCTGTATTAACAGGAAAAAGTGCAGAACATTACTGCAGCCAGCTCAGGGAAGACCTCCACACACTGTGCAGCCACAGGGGTTAAAAAGCAAACAAAATGTTAGGCTACATATAGAATGGAGACTAAATGGAAAGTAAAATAATGCCAATGTACAAATCAATGGTATGACCTCATCTGGAATACTATGCGCAGATCAGATAGGGATAAAGCATAAATAGAGGGAGTTCAGGCATGGGTGCTGAGATTAAGCTCTCATAAGTAAAGATATGGAAAAGACTGGCATATTTACCAGAAAGATGTGCTAAAATTTTCAGAAGAGCCCCAGGAGTTAGGTGTCCAACTCCCTTTGAACTTCAATGGAATTTCAGTGTTTAACTTTCCCAGGCGCCTTTGAAAATCCTAGCTGAGATGAATGAGAGAGGATCTGATAAATCTGTAGAAAACAATGAATGGTACAGAGAAGGTAGATTGGGAACTTCTGTTCACCCTGTCTCGTACTCTGGGAACAAGGGGCTATTAAATGATATTGAAAGGCGAATTCAATTCTTGTAAAGGGAATTATATTTTTCACACAATGCAAAACCAGCTTGTGGAACTCACTGCGATCTCATTGAGGCCAGAAGCTGAGAAGGAGTCCAAAAAGGATTAGACATTTATGGATAGTAAGAATATCCAAGTTATAATAGTAATTATACGTTAAAAGAAATACCCCAAGGGATTTTGGAAGGGATATAAACCCTTAACATTCTGTAGGGCCTAAGCTAACCTCTGCTTTTGAGGAATAGGAGTAAACTTTCCTATATTTCTGTGTTCCTGTTCTTAGAAACAAGTATAACAGATTTTTGGAGTCCATCTAGATTTTAAATTGAGGGTGTTAAATATATATATTTAAAATAGCCATTAATTAACCCTACGCAATATGAATTCTCTAACCAACTTGCATCTTAAAAATAAAGCAAAACAAAGAACAAAATTAAAATCTTAGTAAACTAAGCAGCATCTGTTGTTCATCTTGTTAAACTGCCATCTTCACAATAAATCCTGAGTTGTGCTGTTTACATTACTGAATGCTGGAGGCAGAGGCAGAAAAGGTGGGTAAATATGCATTTATTTTGTGGATTTCTAATAGTGCACTACAGTGCTGCATTTAATTGTGTTACCAGCTGCCTCATCATTCAGTTTATTTTTACTTTTTCTGCAAATGAAATATTCCTTTTTTTACAAGTCAAAAACTCAGGAGTTAATGAGATATTCATGGTTAACTGCAGGCTAAATCTTTCTCTTTGAGCCTTTTAAGGTTGGGTCCTCAACCTCATTACAGACTCACCCCACTAGTGTGAAGAAATATAGGCCTATAATGTTTAACTATGGTTTGATGCACTGTTGTGTTCTGTGTATGACAGAGCCATTGAGCTTCCTTATGCTATACAGAACAGTTCTGTGCACTCGAGTTCTCTTGTGCCTCTATCTATCCCTTCCAATTAACAGGAGGATAGACTGAAGAAGAGAGTTCCTTCAGGCCTGAGCTCAATAGAACCTCCCAGTGTCTTTTTTGATCTCAGGTGTTCCAAAGAATAATTTTCCAGTCCTGGGTGGTGTTCCATGAATGCCTGTCAGCTTTATTTTGCTCGTCAAAGCATCTGTTATAGAGGTACAAACATGTGGTAATTGTTGCAACTTAAAAATAAACCATACAAATTCCTCCTCTTCCTAACAGCAGGGAGTATCTCTGCAGACATTTTTCCACCAGATGCTCTTTCTCCTGGGATCTTTCTGGAGCACAAACTGCTTGATCGATAATGATTTGTCAAGTTTCCAGTATATATGAAAGATCTAAGGTTGGCTGTAGAGTAATATTTCCTGAAAGCAGGGCTGCAAAAGTGCTTACACTTTTTATTAAGATGGCCACCATCCAAGTCCCCTTTACACCAGGCCTGTGACAGTCAGTCTGGAATTCCCTACGGGTCTAGGAGTCCTACATTCCTCACCCTCCAGGTGGGCAGAAATGTAGGATCACGGCTAAAAACACGTCAACTTGAAAATCATATTTCTGTCTGAAAACTTTGTACCTACTATAGTGACAAGCTAACAAGTAAAACTATGAAAACCAAAAGAGATTAGGGTATGGGGGGGGGGGAAATCTCCTCTACTTTTTTTCAGTTTGTTTATTTATGTATTCATGGCACTTTGTGTATAATCACTTTGTGCACAGTGGGATACCTATCCAGAGTGTACTGCTCTCTGCATCAATGTAAGCGCTGCTAGTGAGGATGCACACCACCAACACAAGGAGCGTAATGTGGACATGCAAAAGCAATTTAATTACTGTGGCAGCTGTATGTCGACGTAACTAAGATCAACTTAATGTTGTTGTGTAGACTTGCTTACAGTTAAACACTGGATGGAACAGATTTTGTAGCATGAGTAGTTAACACGTTTCAAGAGACCATTCAACATGAAATAGTAGCCCATTAACATCCCTCCAGTCACGGGGAAGAAGGAGGTGGGGGGAAGAAGTTGGGGGGAAGGGTTGTTAGTGAGTGACAGATTGTTGCAATAAGCCATAAAATCCAGTGTCTCTATTTAGTCCATGATTTTTTGTGTCTAGCAAAGTCATGAATTTAAGCTCCCAGGCCCATTTTTGAAGGTGCTGTGCAGATTTCCTTTGATGATGAGGGCTTGAGAGGTAAACTATGGAGTGACAGCATTGTCAAAAGTGTTTACCCACGGATGTAAATTCGTCATTTTTCTGTCAGTTCATTCGAGAGCACAGTGATTGTCTGGTTTCACCCACATAGTTGCTATTGGGGCATTTAGTGCACTGGATGAGGTACACCACATATTGTGAAAGGCATGTATAGGACCCATGGATCTTGAAAGGTGTGTTGTGGGGAGTGTTGATCATTGTAGCAGTGGAGATATGCCTGCAAGTTTTGCATCAGTTGTTCTGGCAGGGTCTGATGCCACTTTGAAATTGTGTGTCCTGGTCTATAGGAAGCTAGGCCAAAGCTGAGTGCTTTTGAAAATGCCACCCATAATTTTTGTGAGGGTTTTAAATAAGAGTTTTATGTTGGGTTTTTATTTTGGGGTGGCATTTTGGGGTTGAGAATTAAGATCAGTTATTTTGAGAATACTGATCAGTTATTTTGGGTCAGTATTAAGATCACTGTGGTGTGATGAAATGTATTTTTCTTTGTACTTGATAAGAATAATGTATTTATGTTTATCATGTGTGCATCATAGAATTTATTATGCCCTTTACTATTCATTTAGGGATTGATCCTATGAAGTGCTGAGATTCTTCAACTCTCAATGAATTCAAAAGAAGTTAAGGCTGCTGAGCATTTTGCCAGATCAAAGCCTTACTTGATTTTGAGTGCCTGGATTTTGTAAACAGTGTGATACGTAAGCACCCTTTTAAGGAATCCTTTTAAACACAGACATTATAAAATACACAAAATTAAACAGACTAATATGAAAAGATAAATGATTCTGATTTATGAATTATATTTCTCCCATTTAAAATATATATTTTCCCAACAAAATAATTAAACTTCACCTCTTGATATTACTCTTATAGCCAAATATACTTCTCAAATATTCAGGGCTTTTTATTATATGAGTGCCTATTACTCTCCACCCCCTTTCCTGATTTTTCACACTTAAAACAAATAAAAACATGGAAACCACTTAAATAAGCAACTTACATTTAGAGACACTGTGAGTGAGGTAATATCTTTTATTATTTCAACTTCTGCTGGTGAAAGAGACAAGCTTTCAGGCTTACACACAGCTCTTCAGGCCTGGGAAACTTAATCAGAGTGCCACAGGCCTGGTCTACACGACCAAGTTAAGTCGATGCAAGGCAGCTTACATTTACCTAACTCTGTAAGCGTCTACTCTAAAATGTCACTGCTGTCAATGTAACTCGCCTGCTATGCTGACTTAATACCTCTACCTGCATGAGAGGTGTAGTGCTTATGTTGACATACTTGGGTCAACGCAATGTCAGTGTAGACACTGCATTACTTACATTGACTTTAGTGGCCTCCAGGGGGTGGCCCCCAATGCCCCACCATGACCATTGAACTCTGATACCCTGCAGCCAGGTACACAGGTGAATGTCCCTCCCCTTTTAAAGCTCCGCACATTTTTGAAATTCCATTTCCTATTTGCTTGGTGTGGAGAACTCAGATAGCAACTGTCCAGCTGACCATGTCGGCTCCACAATGCAGATGTGTTCCTGCCTGCAGTACACAGGAGGTGGGGGATCTCCTGGGCCTGTGGGGAGAAGAGGCTGTGCAGGCACAGCTCCGATCCAGCCCTAGAAATGTTAATATCTATGAGCAGATCACTCAAGGCATGGTGGAGAAGGGCTACAAGACGGACATGCAGCATTGCTGAGTTAATGCCAAGGTGCTGCAGCAGGTATACCAAAAGGCAAGGGAGGCGAACAGTTGCTCTGGTGCAGAGTCACAGACGTGCCACTTTTACAAGGAGCAGCATGCCATCCTCAGCGGCGACCCCACCAACACACCAAAGGCAAAGTGGATACTTCAGAGGAGTCAGTGTCACAGGCCACCAGAGTGAAACCTGAAGATGATGCGTTGGATGAGGAAGAGGAGGAGGGGACTGGAGGATCCCGTAGCACAGCGAGCCTGATGTATGACAAGGAACCTCCAGTAAGTATGCAGTTTGCTTTGAAATTACAGTGGCACATCTGTTCATTTACTCTTTTAATCGTGCTACAAGAAGTAGTGAAAAACAATAGAAATAGAGTTGCTCTCTGCTTCTCATTTCCTCTCCCCCATTAATCAAAGGGGGGGCCCTGAAGAACAGTTTGCTTACGTGCACCAGGATGTCACTCCGATTAATCCTCCATTCCAGAGAGGGCAGTGGGGAAGCTGTCCCTGTCCTGTCCCACCCACCAGCTGTGCTCAGGTACGGGTCTGCTTGCTTGAGTCACTTTGCCTGCCACTATCGGTGAGTAAGAAGGGGAGCTTCTTTCTTGCAGTGAGGGGGCAAATTGGGAGGGCTCAGGGTAGAGAGGAAGGGGGGATGCCAGAGACACTGGGGATGATCATGAGGCTCCCAGGGTGGACGTGTAGGCAGCATAGGCCAGGGCTGGGAGTCTGGTAGGGGAAGGGGCAAGGAAGGAGCCATGTGGCTGGCCTGGATGAGCGTCGGGGGTGGGGAAAGGGAGCAGCAGGGCCAGGGGCTCATGATTGGGTGTGGGGTGTTTGGAGGAGCAAAACCCACAGGGGATTTGTGTTGGAGAGAGATTTTTCTTGGCCTGGGTTCCTCCGGCCACGCAATAAGCTAGACGGAAATCCCTGATGTGCTTTTAGCAATGCACGGGATTCCTTTAAAGCCATAAAGGTAGGAAACAGGTATTTTACTTTAAATAAGGCCCTGCCTGAGTTCCAAATATTGCATGAGTGCAGAATCAGACTCATATTTCAGGAAAGGAAACCAAACTTCTCATGTGATCTGAGCCAGCCTACTAGTAGCTGGTGAGCACTTAAAACTCCAGTGCATCCTCCAAATGTTTGTTGTGTGTTGATATGAAATTCAAAGGAGGGGGAGGATGGTCTTGTGGTTAAAACACTGGCTTCTCTTTATAAGACCTAAACATTATTATTTTGCCAGAGACTTCTTCTATGCATGTCGCTTAATTCCTCTCTGCCTTAGTTTCCCTATCTATAAAATGGGGATAATTCTTAGCTAAGAAGGGCATATGATGATGAACTTCTCTGTGAAACTTTGCAAGACTGTGCTATAGAAGGACAAAGTATTTATTAAAATATTAGGGATGAGACTTTAAAGAATGGGTGCTTAAGTTAGGCACATAGGGCATTATCTTGCATCGCTGAACTCAAGGACACCATTGCCGTTGATCTTAATGAGAACAGGATAAGAGCCCTAAATCCTTATTGAGGTTCCTAAGTAAGTGGCCCAGTTTTTCAAAGCACCATCAGCTTCATTTTTGAAAAACTGGGTCACATATTTCAGAGCCTAACTGGGGCACATATTTAAAGGGGGGGGAAGTCTTGGTCGGTGTGTCTGGAGGTTATTGCCTTCTTTGTGGCAACAATTATTGCTCTTTGGGCATTTTTAAAAAAATCTGCAGCCAACACTTGTAGAACATTTAAGAGCAATTGTCATGCAAGGGTATGGAACTAACTGACATGTGAGCAATATCAAGGTAACTTGGTGCAAGTTACTCATTCTTCCCTGACTATGAACACATTTTGCATTTGAGTAATGCTTGCAAAATTGTTATGAAAATTTACCAGCAGAGACACAAATTGTACTAACCTGAACTTACAATATTTTAATGAAAGCAATATTTTACTTGCTTGTTTCCCCTCCTTCCCTCCCCCCCCCCCCCCAAAAAAAATTGTTTACCCTGCGTGTGTGGAGTTTTGTAAGGCAGAATCAAGTCAGACTATGGGAAATGCTTCAGGAATGTGTGCTGATTAGTTAGCAGTTCCAGAGTTTTGTAACTGATAATGTGGCATTCCCTAAATTAGTAGATTAGAGCCCAATCCTTCAAACATTTCCACACATGTGCAATGTTATTTATACACGTAGTCTTATTGAAATCAATTAGAGTAGTGATGTGGAATGCAGCTAATGTTGATATGTTGAATACTTGTGTGAGTACTATTTGCTGTGTTTGTACAAATATGGTTTCAATCCGAGGACCCAATTCTGCACTTAGTGGAGAAGTAAAATCTTTAGCAGAAGCCATGAAGAAGACTCTGCTGTCTTCCTCTTTAACTGCAATATAGCAAGGTTTCTCCTGAGAGAAGCAGCTGCTTTGCCTGCTAGTTCATAACTACACTTAAATGTCCTTACCACAATGCAATTAAATTGTATAAAGTAGGTACACTATCACATTTTGATCTAATATATATTTAAACACCCATATTGTAGCCAAGCTTTATACCAAAGATTTTTTTCATAATTCATGAATTAATTTCATCTAGTCATATACCTAAGTACATTCTGTATTAACAGGAAAAAGTGCAGAACATTACTGCAGCCAGCTCAGGGAAGACCTCCACACACTGTGCAGCCACAGGGGTTAAAAAGCAAACAAAATGTTAGGCTACATATAGAATGGAGACTAAATGGAAAGTAAAATAATGCCAATGTACAAATCAATGGTATGACCTCATCTGGAATACTATGCGCAGATCAGATAGGGATAAAGCATAAATAGAGGGAGTTCAGGCATGGGTGCTGAGATTAAGCTCTCATAAGTAAAGATATGGAAAAGACTGGCATATTTACCAGAAAGATGTGCTAAAATTTTCAGAAGAGCCCCAGGAGTTAGGTGTCCAACTCCCTTTGAACTTCAATGGAATTTCAGTGTTTAACTTTCCCAGGCGCCTTTGAAAATCCTAGCTGAGATGAATGAGAGAGGATCTGATAAATCTGTAGAAAACAATGAATGGTACAGAGAAGGTAGATTGGGAACTTCTGTTCACCCTGTCTCGTACTCTGGGAACAAGGGGCTATTAAATGATATTGAAAGGCGAATTCAATTCTTGTAAAGGGAATTATATTTTTCACACAATGCAAAACCAGCTTGTGGAACTCACTGCGATCTCATTGAGGCCAGAAGCTGAGAAGGAGTCCAAAAAGGATTAGACATTTATGGATAGTAAGAATATCCAAGTTATAATAGTAATTATACGTTAAAAGAAATACCCCAAGGGATTTTGGAAGGGATATAAACCCTTAACATTCTGTAGGGCCTAAGCTAACCTCTGCTTTTGAGGAATAGGAGTAAACTTTCCTATATTTCTGTGTTCCTGTTCTTAGAAACAAGTATAACAGATTTTTGGAGTCCATCTAGATTTTAAATTGAGGGTGTTAAATATATATATTTAAAATAGCCATTAATTAACCCTACGCAATATGAATTCTCTAACCAACTTGCATCTTAAAAATAAAGCAAAACAAAGAACAAAATTAAAATCTTAGTAAACTAAGCAGCATCTGTTGTTCATCTTGTTAAACTGCCATCTTCACAATAAATCCTGAGTTGTGCTGTTTACATTACTGAATGCTGGAGGCAGAGGCAGAAAAGGTGGGTAAATATGCATTTATTTTGTGGATTTCTAATAGTGCACTACAGTGCTGCATTTAATTGTGTTACCAGCTGCCTCATCATTCAGTTTATTTTTACTTTTTCTGCAAATGAAATATTCCTTTTTTTACAAGTCAAAAACTCAGGAGTTAATGAGATATTCATGGTTAACTGCAGGCTAAATCTTTCTCTTTGAGCCTTTTAAGGTTGGGTCCTCAACCTCATTACAGACTCACCCCACTAGTGTGAAGAAATATAGGCCTATAATGTTTAACTATGGTTTGATGCACTGTTGTGTTCTGTGTATGACAGAGCCATTGAGCTTCCTTATGCTATACAGAACAGTTCTGTGCACTCGAGTTCTCTTGTGCCTCTATCTATCCCTTCCAATTAACAGGAGGATAGACTGAAGAAGAGAGTTCCTTCAGGCCTGAGCTCAATAGAACCTCCCAGTGTCTTTTTTGATCTCAGGTGTTCCAAAGAATAATTTTCCAGTCCTGGGTGGTGTTCCATGAATGCCTGTCAGCTTTATTTTGCTCGTCAAAGCATCTGTTATAGAGGTACAAACATGTGGTAATTGTTGCAACTTAAAAATAAACCATACAAATTCCTCCTCTTCCTAACAGCAGGGAGTATCTCTGCAGACATTTTTCCACCAGATGCTCTTTCTCCTGGGATCTTTCTGGAGCACAAACTGCTTGATCGATAATGATTTGTCAAGTTTCCAGTATATATGAAAGATCTAAGGTTGGCTGTAGAGTAATATTTCCTGAAAGCAGGGCTGCAAAAGTGCTTACACTTTTTATTAAGATGGCCACCATCCAAGTCCCCTTTACACCAGGCCTGTGACAGTCAGTCTGGAATTCCCTACGGGTCTAGGAGTCCTACATTCCTCACCCTCCAGGTGGGCAGAAATGTAGGATCACGGCTAAAAACACGTCAACTTGAAAATCATATTTCTGTCTGAAAACTTTGTACCTACTATAGTGACAAGCTAACAAGTAAAACTATGAAAACCAAAAGAGATTAGGGTATGGGGGGGGGGGGAAATCTCCTCTACTTTTTTTCAGTTTGTTTATTTATGTATTCATGGCACTTTGTGTATAATCACTTTGTGCACAGTGGGATACCTATCCAGAGTGTACTGCTCTCTGCATCAATGTAAGCGCTGCTAGTGAGGATGCACACCACCAACACAAGGAGCGTAATGTGGACATGCAAAAGCAATTTAATTACTGTGGCAGCTGTATGTCGACGTAACTAAGATCAACTTAATGTTGTTGTGTAGACTTGCTTACAGTTAAACACTGGATGGAACAGATTTTGTAGCATGAGTAGTTAACACGTTTCAAGAGACCATTCAACATGAAATAGTAGCCCATTAACATCCCTCCAGTCACGGGGAAGAAGGAGGTGGGGGGAAGAAGTTGGGGGGAAGGGTTGTTAGTGAGTGACAGATTGTTGCAATAAGCCATAAAATCCAGTGTCTCTATTTAGTCCATGATTTTTTGTGTCTAGCAAAGTCATGAATTTAAGCTCCCAGGCCCATTTTTGAAGGTGCTGTGCAGATTTCCTTTGATGATGAGGGCTTGAGAGGTAAACTATGGAGTGACAGCATTGTCAAAAGTGTTTACCCACGGATGTAAATTCGTCATTTTTCTGTCAGTTCATTCGAGAGCACAGTGATTGTCTGGTTTCACCCACATAGTTGCTATTGGGGCATTTAGTGCACTGGATGAGGTACACCACATATTGTGAAAGGCATGTATAGGACCCATGGATCTTGAAAGGTGTGTTGTGGGGAGTGTTGATCATTGTAGCAGTGGAGATATGCCTGCAAGTTTTGCATCAGTTGTTCTGGCAGGGTCTGATGCCACTTTGAAATTGTGTGTCCTGGTCTATAGGAAGCTAGGCCAAAGCTGAGTGCTTTTGAAAATGCCACCCATAATTTTTGTGAGGGTTTTAAATAAGAGTTTTATGTTGGGTTTTTATTTTGGGGTGGCATTTTGGGGTTGAGAATTAAGATCAGTTATTTTGAGAATACTGATCAGTTATTTTGGGTCAGTATTAAGATCACTGTGGTGTGATGAAATGTATTTTTCTTTGTACTTGATAAGAATAATGTATTTATGTTTATCATGTGTGCATCATAGAATTTATTATGCCCTTTACTATTCATTTAGGGATTGATCCTATGAAGTGCTGAGATTCTTCAACTCTCAATGAATTCAAAAGAAGTTAAGGCTGCTGAGCATTTTGCCAGATCAAAGCCTTACTTGATTTTGAGTGCCTGGATTTTGTAAACAGTGTGATACGTAAGCACCCTTTTAAGGAATCCTTTTAAACACAGACATTATAAAATACACAAAATTAAACAGACTAATATGAAAAGATAAATGATTCTGATTTATGAATTATATTTCTCCCATTTAAAATATATATTTTCCCAACAAAATAATTAAACTTCACCTCTTGATATTACTCTTATAGCCAAATATACTTCTCATAGCTACCTAATTTAAAAAATATTAAACTTTGGCAGTAAATCACCTTCAATTTTTCAAATGCCTTTGGTATTGAATTCTAGGTCTGCAGCTAGAGAAAAAGAGAAAACAAGACAAGTGTATTACTATTGCACAGCAGGATTCAGATTCCTTTTTCTAAGTAAAATTCCAGACATTCCATCTGTTTCCCATAAAAGGAGAAAATAGTCAGCGTTAAAGTGGATCAGAATATCAGAAAAAAAGCTAGCCAAACCAACACACCTATTGCAAGAATATTTATGCTTAATACTCAGCAAAAACCATTGTAATACATGAACTGCAAGTCATTGCTTGACCTTAAAATTAGTTAAAAATTGTCCAAATGATTTGAAGCTACTTAACTAGTAAGTGGATAAAGTCAGTTTTGGGTCTGATTTGCAAAGCCCCATTCAGCCATAGGTGCAATCACTAGGTTGGAGGCAGAGGCAGAGGGAGAGGGAAATGTGTTCTCCCCCTCGCTTTTCACTATCCCTTTGATGTCTCCCAACAGTAAAGCTCCAGGTCTCTTATGACATTACATCTGGTTGCCCACAATTTTTTTCCATATTGGACCTATGAACATAACAGATTATCTATGCTGAATGTGCATAATTATATAAGCAAATCCCTAAATTTTCATATGTAAATCCAGTAATTGTATGAAATTACACAATTGGTGTGCCCAACCAATGTATGTGGATTATGCACAGTTTGCCAACTGGATGGGACTCTGAAAATTGGACCTTTTTCTGTGTCGCCTGACTGGCCAAGATAACATATGAAAAAAAAATTGTTAGTTTTGAGATTTAAAATCACGGAAAGTTCAGAAATAAGGCTTCCACAATAACTTCAGTTCTATACCTTTCTCTATATGCATTATAAAACAAGCTCAGTACTAAGTACATATCAAACTGGAGATTTAAAATGAAAGCTGTATTTCACTTATTCTATCCAGGCATTTCTCAAGTTTTTTTAAAAAACAAACATGCATTTTTGTCATCTTCAAATAACTCAGAAGTGGCTCAATGGATTTTTGTGAAGCTTTCCAAAATAATTCACTTCTAGGCTTACTCCAAGTTCAATGGATAAGATTTTATTTTGTTGCTCTCAGATTTCCGGACATACAAATTACGGCGCCAATCCTGCAAACACATATGTGAGTAATTCTGCTCACGAATTGCCCTTAGAATTCACATTACACATGTGGGCTTGTAGGTTCAGACTCTAACAGCAATATAAAGAATCTAATAACTTAAACAAGCTATGGAATTGGTTAGACACATAAAGATTTCTGCCCGCATTAGCTCCAGTCCTGCAAACATGTAAGCACGTGCACAGCTTTACAGACATGAATAGTCCACCTGGTTTCACTAAGACTACTTGTTAAGTACATACTTATGTCTTGGCCAGATCAGGACCTTAATTTGTATATAGGGTGACCAGATGTCTCGATTTTATAGAGGCAGTCCTGATATTCAGGGCTTTTTATTATATGAGTGCCTATTACTCTCCACCCCCTTTCCTGATTTTTCACACTTTTTATCTGGTCACCCTATTTTATAGTAAGTCAGGAAGTAAGTAAATTACAGTAGAAATTTGTTAGTCATCTCAATCAAGTTCCTACTGGATTCAATGGCATGTCAAAAAATCACCACCACCACATTTGGCACCTTTCACAGCACTCCTAGAAAAGGCAAGGATTGAAGATGCAAGGAGACTTATTCCAGGTGAGGGCTGCTTCCACATATAAATTAGTTGTATCAATTAATTACAATATCACTATTTACTTTATTTGTGATGCCCTAAATTCATATTTCTTTATTTTCTTCAAAATGGCTCAAGTTTTATCATTCTTAACTTTAAATTAAATGGCTTTTAATGCTGCATCCAGTCAAAACCTCATCAAGTTGTTATAGTGGGCTTAGTCATTTGTGAATTCACTTGTTTTACATTAAGGCAATGAAACTTAAGGATCTCAAGTCTGTTCCACAGAAACATCTACATACATATATTTTGGCCATATTATTTCAAATATTATAATTATCCCCATTGTTGAGGGATCTGGGTACACTGACACAAGAAAAAAGGAATAATTATACTACGTTTTCTTTGTAGAAATACTGTAATATCTCTTGTGAAACACACAGAGAAAGCATTAACAATTTTATGAACTTAGGTAATAGATACCCCTCAAGAATTTTTAATATTTAAGCTAAACTCCAACCCAGCAGTTTGCCTTGTTGTTACGCGGATGAAACACACTAGGAGCAAGATCACTATTTTTCTTATCAATGGTTCTGGTGTTCAGTTCAAGATCAATAAACAGTTGTCAAAATGAAATGATACTGAAGGCTACAGCAATGAGCCACCAATATTTCATACAACCTAAGCCAAATTATTCTCCTGTTTCATTAATCTTTCAGAACTAGAATTTTAAACAAAAACAGATGTCTGAAGAGAATGATGCATTATTGTTGTTTGTACAAATCATCACCTCCTTGCCATCTAATTAGCATTCCAGATTCCCCATCACTCTTGTTTTATTACATATGTGGTCCTGATAGGACTCTCAGAGTGTGGGGAATCCATTATTGATATATCCCGATGAAATAATCCATTTAATAGTTTTACTAGTGATATTCTCTCCTTCCAACAAAAAAAATTACTTATATTAACTTATAAAAAAGAAATTAAAATTCATATGCATAGAACATACATCAAGCTCCGTTTCAAGGTGTCTCAAAAGTTGAACATCTGAAAATGGAGATACCACAATAACTAGTCATTTTTGAAAATCTCTGCCACCATCTCTCTTTTCTCTATGCCGATTTACATAGATAAATGCTAAAGGGAATGACATCAACATGGGTAAAATTAGGCACCCCATGGGACCAAACCCTTCATTCACTGACACTATATATGGCTGAGTACTGGAAAAATTTGGGTGATATAGCTTATACTTGCCTTTGTACTCAAAATATAATATATAGGTATTCTTCTGAATATTTTAGGGTGGACCTCAGAAAAGTGGACTAGTCAAAAATGAGTCATTTACAATAAGTCCTACAGATCTTGGCATGCTACTGTGATGCTCGCAGATCAGGTGTCAGCTCATGCCAAGGTTCCTAGGCCACACTGAACAAATGCATAGGTGGAGCTGACAATTGGCAAATGCATAGGTGGAGCTGACAATTGGCAGCCAAGACACCTGTTATCATCACTAAATTTTAACTCACTGCTTGTAGTTCCATGACAGTTCCAGGACTGTGGAGAAGAGCTGTTTTCTGTTTTGCATTCTTTTGTTTCTATGTTGGATGAAAGTTGGTCTTGTGGTAAACTCACCAAACTGGAACTCAGGGGATCTAGGTTCAGTTGTTAGCTCAGCAAGGATTCCCAAAGATGCAATGACAAATAAGAGTACACACTTCTGATATGGCTTCTGATAGCACAAACAATGAATCAGATGTTTGGTAAGTGATGCAGCCACTCTATCCCAGCACCATCAACTGGAGATGTCAAGCGCATCCATCCACCATCAAGCGGGCAGTCCATAATCAAATGACATGCTCTTTGTTCTTGAGCTCCACAGGAGCAGGAGGGGGAGCTCAAGAAGCCCCAATGGCAAAGATGTAAGTTAAACAGCCCATGACTATAATGTATCCTGTTATAACAAAGAAGAATCTTTTGGTTCATATGGTTGTTTGGAAAGGCATGTGAAAGGTGATTTGGAGAGACTAGAGGATGCAGACCTGTATTGTCTATCGGCCAAGAAATGCACCACTTATCCAAAATATTGTCCTGCACATCCTGTTCCCGCTGTTCCTTAAAGAGGTCATATCCGATGTACTGTCTGAGAGGCTCAACTATTTCAGAAAAGAGATGTCTTGACTACGGTCAGCATTTCTGATGTTGCTTTGGGGTGAAATTGTGAAGTAAGTTATCTTAATAATTGGCTGCATGCAGTAATACAGCCAGGGCCCTACCTTTGTGCCTAATCGTCAGAGAAGCTATGCCCGCCAGAACTGGAAGGCTGGAGATGGAAGTTGTCCAGATCACACCAGTGGATCAGAGGGCAGAGTGGATCTTTGATTTCAACTTGCCACAATGATGACTGGAGTTCCATGCTGTTGCACAGTATTTGGTATGTACAATAATTAGGGCAATGGTAGATGTCCATAAGGTTGTGGAGCTGGTGCCTCATGAGCGGCTGGCAAGCCTGCGGAGTAGTGAGACACTCAACTGGATTTTAGCACATGTCTTCTTGATGCATTGATGAAAACAGAGATCAGTCAAGCTTTATCCCCAAATAAGTAGGGTATGTTCAAAAATGATTGGAAGATTGTTCAGAATGACGTGCAGCTGTCAGTGAGCTAACCAGTTAGTGAGATGGAAACAAGATGACACTGTCTTTAGTTTGTTTAGTTCAAATCGACCACTTTGAAAAGTACTTAGCCAAGGCGATGTCATCAGCATACACAAACTTAGTTTTGTGTGTGTGTGCACGCACATGCAAAAAGATCACCAGAGAGAGTACAGATCCCTGGAAAAGTCCATTGTTCAGATGACATGGTTGACTTAAACCACCTCCACACTTAATCATTATTCTGTTAGAAATCATTGGCATAATAAAAGTACTAAACAACCTAGAAACTGATTCAAAGACAAGACAACAGACTTTTCTATTGACAAATCTAAATGTAAGGATTTTGTTTCCCAAGCCTTTGTATACAAAATTACATTAATGGTGTGATTACACTGGTCCTTGCCTTACTGGTGCATGACTAAACATGTTTTTGTTAAGGATTTTTTTAAAGAATTCCATAGAAAATTAAATGTCCTAAATGGTCCCAAGGTGAAATCCCAACTCTACTGAAGTCAATGGGAGTTTTGCCATTAACTTCAATGGGGCCAGAGTACATAGATGAACTAATTCCTCTTGATAATCTCCTTTTAATAGAATAGACTGAAGCTAGCACCAAGGAGTATTAATGCAAAATGCATTATCTCATCAAGCTAGGAAACCCCCAATACTGGCATTAAAGAACACAGCATGCAATATCTATTAAAAAAGTTGAACTGCGACTCAGTTCCAATAAACCATTATACTCTTCACTGATTTTCAAAAGGTGATATGCCCTTGCTGTCCAATCTTACTATTTTCCTCATGTAAAACTCTCATTAAAGCCACTGTGACTTTCATCTGAGCAAGGATGTCAAGATCAATCCCATACTCTCCAGTGTTCATTTTTTTTCTCTTCCACGCATTTCAGACTTTGGTCAGACGCAAACATGAAATCCCTTGGCCTTTTTATAGAAGTGCTATTTTTTGGTTTAGTGAAATAAATCCTATTTAGAATTACAGTATGCCTGAATTTTAAAGTGAATGGATACGAATTAACATGCATCTTCCTTACATTCCCAGGTTTTCTTGCAAATAATGTTCCCACTAATAAATATTTCATCAAAATAAATCAAGAGTTCAACATTTAAAATGTAAGTGATACTCCTGCATCAGTCTTTGGAATTCTTTATCTGGATTGTGTATCAACACTATTTAGCTTAATCTGACATATGGCATATATGGATGGTCAACTAGCAGATCATAGCTTCAGGGAGTTATTACTAAACAAAACAGGGTTTGGGATACATGTTGAAACAGATTAGGTTAAGAGCAAATGGGGTTAGAGAATGGTAGGTGCACATTTTGTTGCAGAAATAGTTTGATTTTTAACTTTCCCCAATCATAAACAAAACTGCACGTTAAAATCTGCAAGCAACGCAGTGAAATTTCTTTCCTTTTTTTTGCATGCACAGTAGAATTTTCAAAAATAAAATAATTACTATTATGTCCAAAAATGTTTTAAAGCAACAAGAACAGCCCAGAAACATATACTGTGACCTCATAATTCTACAGGCACACAGTAGGCTGAAAATGAGATCTTGTATGGTACTTTATTCATGCTACATACTGTGCCTAATCTATTCACCCCACTGCGAGATGTAAAGGGAAACATTAAAACTAGGCTAAAAAATGGAATAAAATTTGCCTGAAAGAAGTACAAAGGAAGAAGCAGAACTCCTGGAGCTGAGCAAAAGCTCTCCCAGAGCACATTCCACATGGTCGAGTCTCTTGGACTCTTTAGAAGGGGTCACTCCAAGGTCCTAGATACCTGTAATAAGTACTAGATGTCATGATAAATTGGTGTAATGTAAGTACTTAGATTAGATTAGGATAGATACATTAGATAGAGACAGACAAATGAAAAACAAGTTGGGGCAGCTGGGGTTCAGGGCTGGAGAACAGCCACTCTACATAGCATACACTCCACCCGAACCATTAGAACTACCGCCAACAAAGCAAGTAGAAGACATTGCTGCTAGTAACAGGGCAAGCAAAGTAACGATAAATAAATTAATTAAATAAATGAAAGATAAGAGGAGGCAGGGAAGGAATGGGGTTATAGCAATAACATCAAGTGATTGTTTAGGTTAGTAATACAAGCAGCCTAAGAAGTGCTGCAAGGGCTTTAACATGGCTGTATAGTCGCAGTTCCAGTGCTGGGAGAGAGCTTTCCCAATGCTGTAATAAAACCGCCTACGTGAGGCTCCCAGAGCTGTAGCACTGTCTATGCCAGGGCCGGCTCCAGACCCCAGCGCGCCAAGCGCGCGCTTGGGGCGGCATTTTGCCGGCAGGGCGGCAGGCGGCTCCGGCAGACCTTCCGCAGTTATGCCTGCGGGAGGTCCACTGGAGCCGCCAGACCAGCGGACCTCCTGCAGGCACGACTGCGGAGGGTTCGCTGGTCCCGCGGCTCGGGTGGACCTCCCGCAGGCATGACTGCCGGAGGTCCGCTGGAGCCGCCTGCCGCCCTCCCAGCGCACCCTCCGCAGGCGCGTCTGCAAGAGGTCCCCCAGAGCCGCGGGACCGGCAGCGCGCCCCCTGCGGCATGCCGCCCTGCTTGGGGCGGCCAAATTCTTAGAGCCGCCCCTGGTCTACACTGCCACTTTATAGTGCTGAAACTTGCATCGCTCAGGGAGGGTGTTTTTTCACACCCCGAGCGAAGAAAAGTGCTGTAACTGGCGGTATAGACAAGGCCTCAGTGGCAAGCCCTGTGGGTTTAGACTCCCTTTCAGGAGAAAACAAAGTAGGTTTAAGCATATTCCATTTTAATCCAAGTAGATTTAAACATACTCCATTTACTGCATTTATGTTTATCTTTCAAATATTTGTCAATTTTCTTGATACCCATCTAGCTACTACTAAAAATATTAAAATAAGGTTTTTCCCTTGCATAGTTCCATCTTCTCCTACTTGATCCTGCACATTTACGATATCTGTTATTTACATGACAAAAGAAAAGACTCCAAGTGAGAAACGCTGTAATTAATTCAGTAGAAGATCCAGCTGAAGTGGAAGGTGGGCAATGAAATGGTATACTCCTATCCATCCTACCACAAATATCAGCAGAAACAGAAAAGGGCTCTGAGAAAAACACTAGCCAAACAGATTTCCTGTTGTAGACATATCTTGCTTTACTTAAGTTTATTCCACTATCTTGTTAAAACATTCCATTCTGCTACCTGGGGAAGCCATTAAAATATTTTCATAAACATGAAAATGTCCTGGAACACCTTAGGGCACTGGGACCATTTAAATATATTATCAGTCTAATATTTCATTCCCCCATTTGATATGCAATACACTTGGATGAAGGACAGACAGGCAGTTTAATGAATTAATAACATTAAAAAGGGGAAAATGGTAATGTTTGGTCATCCCACAACTCAGATATATTTTCTGGACAAATTGGGTTGAACAAATGTAAGTGAGGGCAAAATTTGTCTAAACTGATCAAACAAGGAATTTTTTCCATAAGGTTCATTTTCCCATGGATTTTTTTCCACCATATGAGATTACAGAGAGGTCAACCATGAAAGTACAAGCAAGATTTAACTAAGTCATTCTGTACCTGGCTGACATCCAAATATAAGGTCAGGTGAGGTAATATACTCAGTGGTTTGGGGATTAAGTTTTTACTTATTTGCATGTGAACTAGGTTCAGTGAAGTGTCAAACTTTAACTGAGATATTATTCTAATGCTTAACCACCATCCTTCCTTCCCACATTTTTAAGATTGCTTAGTTGTTAATATCCATTCACAACAATGGGAGTTCATTCTTCATTGTTTAAGGGCTGTGTTCTCAAAGCATAGAGATTCTTCTTATGCAAGTCTGTCCAATAACTGATGTCTTGCTGATTCTCCCCATGGATATGAAACCAAGTATGGACTGGAGGGCTCCATCTCCCAAACTGAGTGATAATTTAGGCCCCAAAACTTCAAATGGCTCTGCATCAACAGACGCCTGAATCCACTGACTTCTGCATGGGGTATGGGATCATCCCATACTGGAACTAGCTGTAGAACTGTGTCCTTAAGTTTGGGCCCTTAAAAGAAATGCAAAAATTGATTCAGAACAATTCTAACAAGCAGGCTGGATGATTCAATGTATATGAACACACTAAAATACAGAAGGAAACCTAATTTAAAGATTAGACGAACTGTCAAGTTCTCTCTTCTCCAGGCAACAGATTGTTGCAAAAATGAAAACAGGGATGAGAGGGAGGAAATTTTCAAAAATGCAAGACATTAGGCTATTAGATACTGGGTTCCTCTTCTCCAAGACTAAACATATCAAAACATGTTCCACACCAGTTAAGTAAAGACATACATGCAATTTAATAGTGCCCTAACAGATTTAATTTCCAACCTGAGAATGTATATAAATAATAGCTTACCTGCATATAGCACCTTGTTCCTGAAGGATCCCAAAGTGGTTTACAAAACCACACAGGAATCACTTCATTTAACACTTGAGTAGAATAAGTCAACTGTTTAGCAGTGCACAACATTAAAAAAAGCAACATATGACAGGATGCAAAGAACAAATCAACTAATTAAAATTACAGGGGAATTTCAGGTATGCAGAATATAATTACCCATGCAGGAATTTGTCCAGGACACTGGGGTTAATACCTCTACCCTTGTTAGGAGTAATGTAGATCTTTAATGACCGTAAGTAGTTACGGCTTCTGTTTTATATTTCATCCATCAGACTGCCACCCCCCTGGAAAATGTGCTGGGAAGCCTGCTTCTCAGAAAGAGAAATTGAATAAAATCCACTCTCTCCTGCTAAAGAAAACCATCAAGCAACAGCAGAAAGGTTTTATTCAAGATACTTCTTGATAATCAAAGAGATAAGAACGCCAGTCCATCTTGAGTCTCAGAGACCAGAATCAGTATATGGACAAAGGGAAATTCAACATGATCATCCCAGGAACCATTGTGCCTCTTCTAAAACAAGGCAACTAGTTATGTGATCTTGCTCATGTGGACATTTGCACAGTGTCCTTTGATCTGGCTGCCCTGACCATGTCAAGGGCCATTCAGTTCAAGACAAGGCAGCCTGTGCTGCCTGCTTTCAGGATATTTCCATGTCAGACATATGCAAGGCAGCCACATGGTCCTTACTCCACATAAATGTGATATTGCTTGAATTCTGACTCAAGGGAGGAGCTCTGCTTGAGTTTCTCAAATAGTGCAGCACTTGTTTCTAAGGAAAAGGAGCAGTAACTTTCCCACACCATAGAATGTTTGTTTCTTTATTGACTGAGACCTGTTTTTTGAGATGGCCAACATAAGTTTTATGGTTTGGATACATCCCCAAGCTGTCCAGATGTTAAACCTGATACCCTCAGAGTTATCTCACCACTTCCCTATTTTAGATTGTATATTATTGGCATTATCCTAGTACATTCTTCTGGCTGCAGTAGTTGCTGTTATATTCCTTTTTCTTTAGTGACATCCCTCAAGCAAGTTATTCTCCAGGAGTGAAAATCCTGCTCAGATGGTATCTGCAAAACAGGGAGATTTACTTGCCTTTTAACTCTATTTCTCTAAATATATCACTCCAGTTGTGTTCTCACCCACCTGATGACCTCCCCTGAGATGCCGGAGAGGAACCTGCTATCGAAGAGATGATTTTCTCTTATATCTTTATTTCTGTAGCATTTTGAGACACTAATTTTTCAATCATTTTATTTTTGTTATGATTTTCTTTGCAGAATCTTCACTTTCTGCTCAAATAGCAACTGCCTGGAAGGTTTCAAGGATGGCAATTAAGAGTCCTGTCTAGTGTACGAATCACACATTAACCCCCTGCTGCAGCCCTAAAGACTACAAACATACAACCTTGAAGAGTTCCACCTATATAGCTGGAAGAAGCAACTGATCCAGTGGTGAGAGTCTTTCCAAAATTACATCTTCAGATAGGAAGGGTAGGAATCCCCTTTTGCAAGCAAAATTGGTATTTCCAGTATAATCTCCTTTTGCAAAAGCCTCCTAAGAGTACAGCAGCACAACTTCCTTTGAAACAGCTTTAGGGATTCTGAAACGGTTTCATGGGTTCACAATTTAATTACAGAGAAAATATTTTAGTCAAGCGTAAATAATTATTCAATGTGGTTTGATGGTAACTGCATGCATAGGAGGAGTTACAGCAGCCAACAAAGCTAAAGCAGGGGAGTTTGAGTTAAAAAAAAACACCAAACAAACAAAAAACAAGTTATATTATCAGCTTTGCTACTGACTTAATAAGTAACATTGGGCAAGTGACTTAATTTTTTGGTACTTCGGTTTCTCCAGCCATAATATACCTACCTTTGTAAAGTGCTTTGAGATCATAGGATGAAACATGCAATATAAGTATAAAATATTATGCCTACTGACATGTTGCACATTACTTTTTTCTTTTGCACACTTATTTTCGGTAACATTTTTACTGTTTTAGAAATCATAAACTTGGGGATAATATGTGACATCCTTAAATTGCCTTATGCCACTCTTTACTTCCATGTATATTTATAATTTGCATAGGAATGTCTACTTTATCATAATAATCCAAGCTAAAAAGGCATTTATAGTTTTCTAGCTTCCTGACTTTATTTAAATTTACCAAATCTGCTGAAAAGATCAGAATCAAACTGCGTAAAAAAAATGCACAACAAAAAGAAATACATCCATCATCCATTTCAGTTCAGTGCCCTAGACTTTCTATTGTAGTTTAATCCCATCATCTCTCAGAGTAAAGCCTGTTACTATATAAAAGGAAAGTGCAAAGCTCCCAATTTAAGGACTAGTTACAACTCATTAAAGTGAGGACACATATAATGTGAAGCATTAGAATTTATGCTGAAATATAATGAGTGGCTATGAATCAACCCTGCATAGATTAAACTAATTCCTGGAATGCTATTATGGAGAGTACCTTGTGCAGAAAGAATGATCCTTCTGTTTGCACAGCAACTAAACAGCTTCAATTTACTTTTAATCGATTTGAATAGAGATAAAGGCCCAGCATTTCAAAATGTGGCCTTCTAAACATAATCAGCCAGAATTATGCCTGTTTCACGGTGCAGTACTTGCAACCTGGTTACAGGAAGAAGGGATAAGGCTGCACTCAGTTTATTTCACTGCTTAATTTATATGGTAATTACAGCACCATAGCCAGAATGGAGAGCATCTGCCAAAACTGAAGGCCCCACAATAATAAAACTGACATGGGCTGTGATATTGTTGAAGTGCTGACTAAGAAACTTCTTTTATCTCCTCTTGAAGCCATAAAATGGTATGCCTGTTATTACTAGCAGGGAATTTTAACAGCTTTGCATTGACAGCAATTATGTAACACATGCACAAAACAATAGAGTTTCACATCACTTAATAAATCCTTGAGCTCTCTTAGTGCCAGCTCTCTTGCTGGCTGGATTTTATGGTCTGGTGACTCCATCTGACCTCCAGAATATTGGAGTATACAAACCACAATAGCAGTAGAAAATTATTAGAAACAACTGGCTTTTGTCCCCATTAGATCGATTTAATAAACGGGGCATGATGCATAATCATGGGTTAATTAAAAGATTTGCTCATTCACTTTATTCTCTGTAGCTAAATGTTATGGCAAGAAATCAAGCAAGATATATATGAGTTTACTCACTTAAAAGAACATCCTTTATCAAACATCTATTACGTGGGGGGAAATGTCAGTTTCTGAGCCATATCATATGAAACAAATGTCAAGTTGTTTTGGATTGAAATTTTATCAGCATAAAACAATTTCTGTTGAATTTCCCTAAATCTAAATCTGCATAATTGCCACCAATTATCCACTTGGGATCATCAGTCCGGAACTTCCAATGCTAAATTCTAATGCATTTGTATTAGTACTTGGCATATAAAACTCTTAACTCCAGTGCCAAGAATCTGGAACTAAACACACTGGAAATGTTCTTATTATTACAAAAAGTAAAGAGAACAAAGAGAAGATTAAGGGAGGACTAGATTGCAGTCTATAAGTATCTACATGGGGAACAAATATCTAGCAGAGAAAGATATACATGATTCAATGGTTGAAAGTTGAAGCTAGACAAATTAAGACTGGAAATAAGATGTAAATTTATAACAGTGAGAGTAACTAACAATTGGAACCATTTACCAAGAGTGGTGATGGATTCCTCATCACTGAATTTTTAAATCAAGAATGGATGTTCTTTGAAAGATATGCTCTAGGAATTATTTTGGGGATGTTCAATGGCATGTGCTATACAGAAGGCCAGACTAGATGATCACAATGGTCCCTTCTGGCCTTGGAATCTTTGACTCTATGGCCTGGTCTACACTAGGACTTTAAATCGAATTTAGCAGCGTTAATTCGAATTAACCGCTCAACCGTCCACACCAGGAAGCTGTTTAATTCGACCTAGAGGGCTCTTTAGTTCGAATTCGGTACTCCACCCCGACGAGGGGAGTAGTGCTAAATTCGACATGGCTATCTCGAATTAGGCTAGGTGTGGATGCAAATCGAACTTACTAGCTCCGGGAGCTATCCCACAGTGCACCACTCTGTTGACGCTCTGGACAGCAGTCCAAGCTTGGATTCTCTGACCAGCCACACAGGAAACGACCCGGGAAAATTTGAATTCCTTTTCCTGTCTGGGCACTTTGAATCTGATGTCCTGGTTGGACATCGGGGCGAGCTCAGCAGCACCTGCAACGATGCAGAGCTCTCCAGCAGAGAAGTCCATGCAATCCCAGAATAGAAAGAGGTCTCCAGCATGGACAGACCGTGAAGTCCTGGATCTGATCGCTGTGTGGGGCGATGAGTCTGTGCTTTCGGAGCTGCGCTCCAACAAACGGAATGCAAAGACCTACGAGAAGGTCTCCAAAGCCATGGCACTCAGAGGATACAGCCGGGATACAACGCAGTGCCGCGTGAAAATCAAGGACCTGAGACAAGGCTACCAAAAAGTCAGAGCGGCAAACGGACGCTCCGGAGCACAGCCCCAGACATGCCGCTTCTACGAGGCACTGCATGCCATTCTAGGTGGGTCTGCCACCACTGCCCCACCAGTGACCGTGGACTCTGAGTATGGGATAGTGTCGAGGGGCAGTTCCTCGGCGATGTTCGCCGATGGGGAAGATGAGGAAGGGTTTGTGGAGGACGACGCAGGCGACAGCACTTACAATACCGCTTTCCCCGACAGCCAGGATCTCTTCATCACCCTCACAGAGATCCCCTACCAACCCTCCCCGGCCATTAACCCGGACTCAGAATCAGAGGAAGGATCAGTCGGTAAGTGCTATAAACATGGAAACATTTATTTTTTAAAAAACAGGAATAAAAAATATGTAAAAACTATATAAAAACTTTTCCATAAAAAACTATATAAAGAGAAGGTCCACACATATAGGGATGGAACAGAAATCCTCCTGGGACACTTCCACGAAGCTCTCGGAGAGCAGCTCGAAAAGTCTCCGCAGGAGGTTCCTGGGGAGAGGTGCCTTATTTGGTGCTCCGTGGAAGCACACTCTTCCGCGCCAGGCCATCCTAATGTACAGCGGAATCATTGCCTCCACCAGCATGGCAGCATACAGTCCTGGTCTGTGCAGGGATTCTAGCAGCATCCTCTCTCTCTCTCTCCGAGTGACCCGCCTCAGGGTAATCTCGTACGGCGACTGCTGCATCTAATTAGGGCAATTAGTGTACTGTTACTATTGTGAATGCTTGACTTTTACTTTGCATAGCAATTACCTTCGTTTAACAGCCACGTGTTGGAGGCCGCAGAGGAAAAGCATACAGTGATCTTTCCCGGGCACAGCCGCGAGGGGCTGGAACAGGGTCAGACTTTATGCTTTACAGATTGCCTTCAGCGGGAGGGCACAGCTATCCATTAACTGTTAAGCAGCCTATAGTGTAGTGCTTACCAGGCCTGGCTGCTACACGGATTCAGCTGTACCGCCCCGCTTGTCCGATCTCCTGTGCAAGACCGCAGCCAATGAAAGCGTATTCCGAAATCTCGAACTTGTCCTGAGAGCTCGTGAGACTAGGTGCCCTGTATGGTCTTGTTCACTGAAACTGAGTAGACTGTGTTCAGTGTTCGCAAACACTTCCTTTTTCCCATCACACAGCTGCGGCTCTTTCCCGAACTGCCCCGGCATCCCCCTCACAGAGGCTGGCGCAGATTAGGCGGCGAAAGAAAAAGACTAGGGACGACATGTTCTCGGAACTGATGGCTTGCTCCAGAGCCGAGGCGGCCGAGCAGAGACAGTGGAGGGAGACCCTATGTCAGCACCAGCGCTCACACAGCGAACGGGAGGACAGGTGGCGGCAGGAAGACCAGCAGGCGACTCAAACGCTGCTTGGGCTAATGAGGGAGCAAACGGACATGCTCCGGCGCCTTGTAGATGTTCTGCAGGACCGCAGGCAGGAGCAGAGAGCCCCCCTGAACTGTATCTGCAACCGCCTTCCCCCGCCACAAAGTCCTGTCCCCCCCTCACCAAAAATCACAAGAAGGAGGGGCGCTAGGGGCCGTGAAAACTGTCACTCCGCCCCAGCAGAGCGCTCATGTACCAAACAGCTCTCATTCCCTAAAGTATGAGAAGTGCTTCCCTTCCTGGATCACCCAGTCCCAAATCCAAGTTTCATCCCCCCACTGTGTAGTTGAGTATTAAGAGTAGTTTGTTGTTATTCACTGTTTCCGTCACGTTTTCCTTGTCAGAAGACTTTGTGTGAAGGGGGGGAGGGGTTTTTTAATTGCATAGGACAGCCTCCATTACCAGGGTACAGACTTGGGGGCAGGATCAACAGCAGGACACACACAGACTGCAGTCACTAGGCACTAGGGTCATTCTGGGAGGTGAATGCTGCCCCGGGTCAGTCTGTGAGGTGTATGCTGTCCCAGGGTCCTAGCGCCTGACATCCACAAATGGCAAGGCAGGCTGCCCTTACCATGCCCTTCCCCCCTAGCCACGAGCCTCTCCGATGCCCTGAGCCCCAGCAAGAGCCCTCATCCACGGACACATACTCACCCTTCCCACACACCCCTCACCCCTTCCTACGCCCCAACCCCCAGCCCAGAGCCTGCATCCAAACTCCGTCCCAAAGACGGCACCCCTCACCCCTTCCTGCAAATCCACCCCTTCCTGCACACCCACCTGCAACCGTCCTCCCCCCAGAGACCGCTGTAGGAGCAGGAGCCTGTCATTCCTCTAGTGTAGAAGCGGTCTGTACATCAGTGCACACCGTACCCACCACAGTCCGCGTCCATGTTTCAACCCTTGAACAGGAATTCATAATTAAAGAAAACTTTATTAATAATCAGTGTTCCATTAAAGTTATTTTAAAACGTGTGTTGGAAGGGGGGAAACCTGGAGAACGGGGTATGTAACCGCAGATCGAAGTCAACAGTCAGTGAAACAGGCTCAGGTTCAGCTTCTCTGTAAATCAACTGGAGAGTCATAGGTTACCCTGCTCTCCGAGGAACCTATCTTTCAAAGCCTCCCGGATGCACAGCGCTTCCCGCTGTCTGGCTGTCTGGCTGAGCGTAATCAGCAGCCAGGCGATTGGCCTCAACCTCCCATCCCGCCATAAAGGTCTCCCCCTTGCTCTCACAGAGATTGTGGAGCACACAGCAAGCAGCAATAACAACGGGGATATTTTTTTCGCTGAGATCCGAGCGAGTCAGTAAGCTCCTCCATCTCCCCTTGAGACGTCCGAAAGCACACTCCACCACCATTCTGCACTTGCTCAGCCGGTAGTTGAAGAGTTCCTTCTCACTGTCCAAGGCGCCTGTATAGGGCTTCATGAGCCAGGGCATTAGCGGGTAGGCTGGGTCCCCGAGGATCACTGTAGGCATCTGCACATCCCCAACCGTTATTTTGTGGTCCGGGAAGAAACTACCTGCCTGGAGGCGTTTAAACAGACCAGAGTTCCTGAACACACGCGCGTCATGAACCTTGCCTGGCCACCCGACGTATATGTTGGTAAAACGTCCCCTATGGTCCACCAGTGCTTGCAGCACCATAGAAAAGTAGCCCTTTCGGTTAATGTACTCGCTGGCCTGGTGGGCCGGTCCCAGGATAGGGATGTGAGTGCCATCTATAGCCCCACCGCAGTTTGGGAATCCCATCACGCCGAAGCCATCTATGACGACCTGGACGTTTCCCAGGGTCACTACCTTTGAGAACAGTTGCTCAACGATTGTGTGGGCTACTTGAATCACAGCAAGCCCTACGGTAGATTTGCCCACGCCAAAGTGGTTCGCTACTGACCGGTAGCTGTCTGGCGTTGCAAGTTTCCAGAGGGCTATGGCCACTCGCTTCTGCACAGTCAGGGCTGCTCGCATCCGGGTGTCCTGGCGCTTCAGGGCAGGGGCCAGCAAGTCACACAGTTCAAGGAAAGTGCCCTTACGCATCCTGAAGTTTCGCAGCCACTGTGATTCATCCCAGACCTGCAGCACTATGCGGTCTCACCAGTCCGTGCTTGTTTCCCGGGCCCAGAATCGCCATTCCACACCATGAACTTGACCCATTGCCACCATGATCTCCACTGCGCGGCGTACCCTGCTTTGTGAGAGGTCTGCGCCACTCTGTGACTTCCTGTCCTCACCGCGCTGCCGGAGCCTCCTCGCCCGATTTCTCAGCAGCTGACTGTGGAAGAGGTGGACGATAAGGTGCGAGGAGTTGACAATGGCCATAAGTGCAGCGATGATCGCAGCGGGCTCCATGCTCGCAGTGCTGTGGCGTCCGAGCTGTAACCGACCAGAGAAGGGCGCGAACAGATTTCCCCCCGGCGCTTTCAAGGAGAGAGGGCGGGAGTGACGGTTCAATGATGACAGTTACCCAAAACCACCCTCGACACATTTTTTCCCCCAGCAGGCATTGGGGGCTCTACCCAGCATTCCACTGGGCAGCGGGGACTGCGGGAACTGTGGGATAGCTTCCCACAGTGCACCGCTTCCAAAGTCGACGCTGGCCCCATTACTGTGGACTCAGACAGCCGAATTAGTGTATTTAGTGTGGATACACAAATTCGACTTCATAAGGTCGATTCCACAAATTCGAATTAAGTAGATTCGAAATAGTCTTGTAGTGTAGACGTACCCTATGAAAGGAATACCTATCAAAGAAGGATGTTTGGCTGACTGGAAAAGATGAGTACAGAGAAAGGTAAATAAGTTATAAATGTAGCGTGGACTTTATACAAATACAGCTGTAGGGAAAGGTAAACTAGCAACAGGCGAATCCTTCCTACCTTCCTTACACCAACCTGCCTGAGTACCAAGACCAACTACCTAGGGCAACTGCAAATGATTATTATTATTAATATAAAAGTGTATTCCTTTATTTGAATCCTAAACTTTCTGCCTCAATATCTTGTAGTAGTGAGGTCCACAAGATAATTATTCATTACATAAAAAGTTTTTCCTTTTTCAATTTGCTGTTAAATGTCATCGATGTCCTCTTAGTCTTGTATCATTAGACACAGTAAAACAGGGAGGGAGGGAGAGAAGGAGGGAGGGAGCGGAAAATAGATAATCATCTATATATATTTAAAGGGAGACTATATTAAGGACAGAAAGGAATTGTGTAAGGAGTTAATTACATTCCATGAGTCCTACTTTATGTAAAGAAAACTGTATCCTGGGCAATAGAAACTCTTCCCAACAGAGTGATTTATCGGATTTTGAAATATTCCAAGGGAAATTGCAGAAGTCCCATGTCCGCTGTATATGCACAAACCAATACAGGCCAAAACATTTAAAAATATAATGTAGGGAATAATCTTGCACTGACAGGGGGAGTAATCAGGTGACCTAACAGCTCTGTTCCTTATCTACCTCCTATCAGTCCATATTTTTTAGCAAGTTATCTGCAGGACATTAGGCACATACCACTATCTATTTAAGCTGTGAGCCACAAGGACAGACAACTTTGTATGACAGCTGAGTGAATATCTCAAAAAATATTTCTAGGAATATTCACTCAAAATAAAATTCAATGTTGCTTTGTCTATGTTTGTCTTTTGGGGTTGCTTTCTGAGAACAGTTCATCAATTGAGTTTACTGGCAAAAACATTCACAAGAAACAATGAATTTTAAGTGAATATGAGAGACTATCTGCAGAAAGCAAATTCTGAACTTAAGCATGAGTATTTACATTGGAAACCTGCTTCTAAGGGTTAATCTCATTCACATAGCGATAAGAGAAAAGTAAACTGCAAAACGCCTCTGGCATCTGGGCTGACCTGTAGAAGTACAGGCAGGAAAAAGTGATGCGGCTAAAAGATCAAGAGAGCTGGATCCCATCAAATAGTCAAGGCCAACGGCCTTGTACAGCAGAAAAGGAAGTGGTCCAGAGGAGAATAGCGGAGATAGCCTTGAGCTTAGAAAAGAGATGGGCTGTGAACTGGAGCACAGAGTTCCTGGACTAGTAAAATTGTTTGTATGGATTTTTTTTTTTATTTGAACTGCTGTTTGCATGCTGGTGGGGGAATAGCATTAGCAGAACTGATGTTTACACTGGGGAAAGCCATTTACTTGAACTGGTTTTGCATGCAGAAAGGAGGGTCTTGGTGAAGAATACACCGTTAACTTGTGTGAAGCCAAAAGTGTCCAGCTAATTCTATAAACAGCAGTTCAAACAAAGCTTTCCTCTCCTGAGTACATAAAACCAGCTGAGAGGGCGGAATAATATCTGAGTGTAAAGGGTTGGAGAGGAAGACAATCTTTTCTATTACAATGCCCATATATATATAGTCTATTCAGCTGACCAGTATCACCCTAACATTATCCACAAATAGGGACATCGCTTTCAGTATCATCTGTACCAGAAATACCAAATAAGCCGAATAGTTATGGAAGAACATCTCTAATAGAGTACAATACCGTGTAACTAAAAACCTGTTGTGTGATTAGATTCTTTAGATTCATGAGGGAAAGGTTCCAGAGCTTTTCCAAAATCAGTTTTAATCCTGTTTATAGAGTCAAAAGCAAAATGCCTCTGAGAAAGAAACAGGAGCATTCCAGCTGGAAACAGAAGAATGGGCATGAGGGAGATCAGGAGAAGGAATGGGATGGGATCACTGGGACAAGTGGAGAAGTTACAGAAGGAGAGCAAATGAGATACTTCTGTATCTGTGACAGGGAAGAAGGAAGAGAACTGGAGGGGAATTAGTGGAATCAGAATTGCTCAAGGGTGTTTTGTAGACTCTATACCAATAAAATTTAACAGATTCTTCTTTAGCATAAATAGTAGCAACCTCTACTTTGGAAGCAGTGTCTGAATTATCTCTCTGCTGACATGCAGTCCCATGTAGCCATGGTGTAACAGCATAGTGATAAATGTGAAGTCATAGGTAGTCATGGCTTTGTGACACTGTGTTTTCAAAAGTGAGAAAAAATATATTTTAAAAAAGTAAAAAATTGAGAAAATGCTAGGGAAAAGATGTAAAAAGTAGGAAAAGTTGAAAAGAGTAAGAAAAAAGCTGAAAAAACAAGTGAGAGTCTGGGACTCTTGATTTTTAATCCTACTCTGTTACCAATCTCCCTGTGCAATTTTTGATGAGTCACTTAACCTCTGTGCCTCCAATCTGTACACTATTATATACATGCTTCACAAGAGTGTGGCGAAGCTTAAGATGCCAAACCTTTACTTACTAGTGTGTGGAGAGACTGCTGTACCCACACAGAGCCCCAATTAATTCAATACCCACACAGAGCCCCAATTAATTCAATACCGCTCTGTGTGGGCACAGAAGTCCAGCCACTTGCTATTATATGCAGGATCAAGGCCTAACTAATAATAGTTGTGAAGTCCTTTGAGATCCTGGGGTGCCAAGTAAAATATAAGTTTGCAATGTTACTTGACTGCCATAAATGTATTCAGTTCAATTGGTTTCAAGTGTTCCGGGAAATTATTTGTATGTGTTAAATTACTAACAGTTCATATAAATAAGCATCTCTTGCTTTTACAATTATTTGTTTTGAAAGTAATTATCACATTTTCAAATGGAGGAATTCATATTAAGAGAATTCTAGCTAAGTGCTCATCTGCCTCTTTTCGTTTTCGCTACTGTGAAAAACTGTCAATATTAAGAACATTATAATAATTTTTTGTTTCAAGCATCTGAGCAAAATAACTGCATAGCAGTTAATTTGTTTTTCTGTTGCATATTGTTTATGGCAGTGCTTTCTTATATCATTTTTTGTTTATACAAGTATCAGAGGGGTAGCCGTGTTAGTCTGGTTCTGTAGAAGCAGCAAAGAATCCTGTGGCACCTTATAGACTAACAGACGTTTTGCAGCATGAGCTTTCGTGGGTGAATACTTTCCTCCTGGAAGTAATTGCCACTGCTTGCATCCGAAGAAGTGGGTATTCACCCACGAAAGCTCATGCTGCAAAACGTCTGTTAGTCTATAAGGTGCCACAGGATTCTTTGCTGCTTTGTTTATACAGTAAGTGTTATGTGCAGAACATCTGGTTTTCATACTAATAATTACTTCCAGGAGGAAAGTGCTACCACTTTTCATTCTGAAATAGTTCTGTATAACCACATGAATAGAACTCATATTGCAGAATTACATAAGCGAAATATGATTAAATGTTATTTATCAAACCTTCAGTACCTGCTGGCTAATAGCGTTTTGCTGAAGTGAGGTCAACACAGTGACAGAATAAGAGTTGTCTTCATTAAGACATGTGGTATGCTTTTTTCCTTTCAGTTTATACAGTGAAGCATTTAACAGGAAATCACTATGATAAATAAATATTGTACATTTAAGCATAAACATGTTTATGAGGAAACCAGATGTTAGCGGATAGTGTGTATACTAATACATAATTTTTGTCTACTTATGTTACTTATGTGTAGGCTTGGGAGAGTCGATTTTTGTATTGGTAAATGTTGATAAATGTCAATTTCACTGTACATACACAAACCACTGAAAAACTATCTCCATCAGTAATAATCCAAATTTACAGATAGACAAAGTAAGAAAAATGCTGCTAGAGAACTTATTAGAGTTTGATTTAGGGCTATTTACTTTGTATATTTTGATATATGAGGTTGACAACTTGTGTTTTAGTGATAATAAAGCTCTAACTTTTTTAACCTCACCATTTACTGTCAAATAATTATTACCTGACCTCCCATAATTTCCCACGGTAAAAGTTTAAATTGATAAAAATAGAAAAATACTTAAAAACACAGATATTATCTGTCAAATTATCAGAAATAAAAATTATATATTGACAAGTCTACTTCTGTGTTACTCAAGTTTCTAACGGACCACCACTGTAAGATCCAAATGAGTTCTGAAAACGTTATGGTTATTTTCAAGATGTTACTTAATACGTTAGGATCACAGAAAAAAACTGTATAGGAGACTGAGTGCAAGCTCACTAGACAGATAACTATATTGTAGGTTTGACAAAACTAGATATGAGAAGGTTGCTCACCCTGTACAGTAAGTGGGGCTCTTTGAGATGGTTGTCCCTGTGGGTGCTCCACTTTAGATGTCTTGGCGCCCTGCACTTACAATCGGAGATTTGTAGTAGCAATGCCCCGGTTGGCCGCACCGCTCCGAGCGGCTACCTAGCATATGCAGCCAACCAAACCCCAGTTCCTTCTCTAGCCCAGAGGATCAGCGTGAAACTCCGAAGAAGAGGGGAGGAGTGGGGGGGTAGTGACGCACCCACAGGGACAACCATCTCGAAGAACCTCAGTTACTGCACAGGGTGAGTAATCTTCTCTTCTTCTTTGAGGAGTGTCCCTGTGGGTGCTCCATTTTAGGTGACTATGGAGCAGTACCCCTCAATGGAGGGGGGGCTTCAGAGTTGGTTTATTGACTGTGGCTAGCACTGAGAGTCCAAACTGTGCATCTGCAGCTGATTGTTGCTTGATAGCATAGTGCTTAGTAAAAGTGTGGGCAGAGGCCCAGGTGGCAGCTTTGCAAGTGTCCGTGATGGGTATGTCATTGAGAAATGCTGTTGATGTTGATAATGCTCTAGTGGAGCGTGTGCAAACTCCTGGTGGAGCAGGTAGATTGTTCTGCTGGTAACACAAATGGATACAGCCCGAGATCCATTTAGAGATGGTCTGACCCTTTGATCGTTCTGTTGTGGAGAGAAAGATGAAACAATTTTCTAAATGGTTTTGTTCTTTCTAGGTAAAAGGTTAGCAGTCTTCAGATGTTGAGCATGTGAAGAGAAGCCTCCCTGTTGTTGGTGTGTGGTTTCAGGAAAAATACAGGTAAGTATATCTGTAGATTTAGATGAAAGGACGAGGCTACCTTGGGTATGAATTTGGGGTGCGGTTGTAGGACCGCTTTGTCTTTACAGAATGTGGTAGGTGGGTATACCATTAAGGCACCTAGCTCTCCTACCCTTCTCGCTGACGTGATGGCGATCAGGAAGGCCACCTTTATTGATAGATGTAGCAACAAACAAGTCGCTAAGGGTTCAAATGGTTTCGCCATGAGGCTACGAGGACGAGGTTAAGATCCCACATGGGTGTAGGGTCTTTTAGCATTGGGTAGGTATTCATCATGCCTTTTAGAAAACGCTTAGTCGCTGGATGAGCAAAGATAGTGGCTCCATCCATGTTATAACAGAACGAGGTGATTTAAGCGAGGTGTACTCTGATGGAGCTATTGGATAGCCTTGATTTTTTAAGACCCAGTATATATTCCAGGACCCTGGGTAGTGGGGCGGAGCATGAAGAAATATGGTTAGTCTCGCACCAGGTGTGAAATCATGTCCACTTCTGTGTATATGTTTTCCATGTGCTTAGTCTGTGGCTGTTCAAGAGTATGCTTTTAACTTTGTCGGAATAGTCTTTGTCAATACCTGTTAGCCATGTTGAAGCCAGGCCTTGAGATGGAGAAAAGCTAGGTTGGGAGTGATTGACGCATCCTGAGTCCTGTGTCAGGAGGTGAGGTATTAAAGGGAGGGTTCGAGGTAGTTTCACTGCCATCTGTCTCAGGTATGGGAACCATGTTTGTCTGGCCCATGTAGGGGCAATGAGAATGACCCTGGACTTGTCTTGCCTGATCTTGTGTATAACCTGACTCAGAAGTGGAATCGGAGGGACCGCATATAATAGGGGTGCCTCCCATTTCATGAGGCGGGCATCACCCAGGGAGTGGTGTCGCAGTCCCACTTGGGAGCAGTATTGAGGGCACTTTGTGTTGTGAGCTGTGGCAAGTAGGTCTATAGAGGGGAACCCACATAGGTTGAAGATAGCGGTGAGGGTTACATAGTCCACCTCCCACTCGTAGGTTTGTGAGAAGTCTCTGCTCAATTGGTCTGCCGTGGTGTTCTGGTGTCCCGGCAGTTAGGATGCTGAGATGTCTACGTTGTGGGAGATGCACCAATTCCAGAGGTGTATTGCCTCCATGCACAGAGGGTTTGATCGAGCTCCCACTTGGTGGTTTATGTAGAACATGCATGCTATGTGGTCCATAAGGACTTTGATAGTAGTGTTGTGGATTAGAGGAAGGAAATGCTTGCCTGCGTTTCTGACTGCTCTTAGTTCTAGTATGTTTATATGCAAGTTGGCTTCCGCTGCTGACCAACAACCCTGGATCATGTTGTCACCTAGGTGAGCTCCCCTTCCCATGAGGGAGGCATCCGTGGTGATTGTTATTGTAGGAGCTTTCTGTTCGAATGGGACACCTGAGCAGACGTTTTGTGGGAGTGTCCACCACTCGAGGGAATACTTCACTTTGTGGGGCATGGTGAGCCGCCTGTTGAGGGAGTGCTTGTGTGGTATGTAGCAAGTGCAAAGCCAGGCTTGTAGGGATCTCATATGCAGTCTGGCATATTTGACAACAAAAGCTGTAGCAGCCATGTGCCCCAAAAGTTGTAGGCACATCCTGGTGGACGTTTGTGGGCTGTGTGACCGTAGCAGTCATAGTGGTTAAGCTGAGGAAGCACTGTTGAGGGAGGCAGTTGAGATAGGCTCCTATAAATTCTAATTGTTGGACAGAGACCAAAGTGAACTTCTGAAGATTTATTTGGAGTCTGAGGTTCATAAAGAGGGCCATTGTGGTTTGAGTGTTCATAATAGGCAGTCATCTAGGTATGGAAAAATCATGACCCCATGTCTGCAAAGGTGAGCTGCAGTGACAGAGAAGACCTTGGAAAAGACCCTTGGGGCGGTTAACAGTCCAAAGGGTAGCACTTTGTATTGGTAATGTTGATGTACTAGGGTGAAGCGCAAGAATCTTCTATCATGGTGTCATGAAAGTAAGCATCTTGTAGGTTGAGAGACGAGAACCAATCTCCTTTCTCCAATGCCAAAATGATTGTTGATAGGGTCACCATTTTGAATCACTGTGTTCTCACAAACTTGTTGAATTTGCGTAGATCCAGAATGGGTCTCCATCCGCCGTTCTTTTTCTGAGTGAGGAAATAATGGGAATAAAATCCTCTTCCCCTGTGTTGAGGTGGCACTGGTTCCATGGCCCCTAATTACAGGAGGTGGTTTATTTCCTGTTGTAATAGGGGCTCGTGAGAGGGGTCCCTGAAGAGGGATGGCAAAGGGGGTGGGTAGGTGGGATAGAAATAAATGGGATGGAGTAACCCTGCTGAATAATTTCCAGGACCTATCTGTCTGTAGTGATCTTATTCCAGACTGGGTAATATGGTGACAGGCGGTCCCCGAATGTTGTTAAGGTGGGGTTAAGTTCCGAAGTTAGAGAGTAGAGAGGTCTCAGGCCCTCAACCAGATCTTCAAAACGACTGCCTGGAGGTGGAAGGCTGGGACATGAAAGGCTGATCTTGATTCTGTCTTTGTCCCATCTGCCTCTGTTTGAGGCGTTCCATATAGTTTCTTTTGGGCTGGGAGTATAGTGCAGCCCAGAAATTTTGGCTGTTAAACCTGCCTTGCTTTTTCTTGATTCCAGGGACATAGATGCCCAGAGTCTTTAAGGTGGCCCGGGAGTCCTTTAAAGTATGTAAGGACGCATCTGTGGATTCCATGAACAGTTTCTGACCCTCAAACGGTAGGTCTTCCACAGCACCTCCCTCGGGAGTCCAGAGAGATATAACCATGATGCCCAACACATGACAACGGAGGTCACGATGGAGCGTGCTGCTGTGTCCGTGGAATTGAGGGAAGTTTGGAGGGTCGTCTTTGCAATGAAAGAGTCTTCGGAGATGTTGGACTTACAGGCTTCTCTCTTGTCCTCTGGGAGATGTTCAATAAAGAAGACATTGTAGAAAACAGGTTGTGAGTGTATTTTGCGAGCAATGCAGAGTAATTTGTGATGTGGAATTGCAAGGCGGAAGAAGAATAAGCTTTGTGCCCAAAGAAGTCTAGCCTCTTCCAGTCCTTGTCATAAGGGGTGGATCTGGACTGTTGCTGTTTGCCCCTCTGATTTACTGCCTCCATGACCAGTGAATTAGGAGTGGGGCGGCTAAAGAGAAATTCAGCCCCTTTTGCCGGCATGTAATATTTTTTATCCAACCTTTTGCATGAAGGAGAGGCCATGGCTAGAGTTTGCCAGATGATTTTGGCGGGATCCATTTTGGCAGCGTTAATCGGCAGTTCTATTTTTGCCACTGGAGAATGTCAGTGAGCTTACGTTGAGTCTCAGGGAGCTCAGACAAGGAGATGTCGAGGGAGTCCACCACCCTCTTGAAAGGGTCCTGACAGGACCTGAAGTCATCCCCCAATGTGGGAGGTGGTAACATGATCATTTCATCTGGAGATGAAGATGAGATATGCATAGGTGGCAAGGTGTCTCCTTCAGGTGTGTCCTGCTGCTCTTCAGTCTCCTCATCCTGGGCCTCTGAAGGCACTGGGTCCATTGGTGAGGGATGGAAGGGTGTTCTGGAGACCAGTGGGTTAGGCGGTCTAATTTTCTGGGCCCTATAAATGGTCCATGGGTCCCAATATGGCCAATTGGGTGGGAGGGCCATAGGAGGTGACAGCCAGGATTGGGGCTGCCAAGCTTGCATGTCTACCAGTGGCTGGTTATATGAGGGTCCAGATTAAGGAGAGGAGTGGCGAGGGGTGTACAGTCCTGGGGCATCCTCATTCTCATCAGTGGAGGGAGGTGGCGCTGAAGCCCCTGGGGTGATGATCTGGCTTGGTTCAGGCCTTGCTGGGGTACCGTCTGTACCAAATAGGGGGATGTCTGGTGTAGAAGAAACTGTCAGGTCCACCTGTCTAGTGAAAAGTTCTGGTACCGCGAAGCTCAGTGCCTGGGATGGCAGCGCAGTCTGAGAGGAGAGGGTCAGAACTGTTGGTGCCAAGGTCTTGCTGAGCTGTATAATGTGCAGCAGGTGGCACCATTACAGCAGTTGGTGCCAGGACGGTCTTTGGCACGGTTGATACTGAGCTAGGGAGCGTGGCTTTAGATCGCGTACCTTACTGAGAGCCTGCCCATACCAGGCCCATGGCTCCTCAGGAAGTGTCGATACCAGATGCTCCCAGTACCTCTCGGTCCGAGGCTCTCAGTGCTGTTGGTACCGGGGCAGATTTTTCACCAGGAGATTGTTTCTTTTTAGGCGAATCTCGCTGTGGCAATGACTGAGACCGGTGTTTGGTCACCTTTTTAGGGACAGGGTCCTTAGAAGCGGTCTTGGTAGTGGAGCCCTTGTCTGATGCTGCTGCTGGCAACCATTGGCCAAGAGGCATCCTGGACTCTGGGTCAGAAGCTGGCCTGAGGGATTTCTCCATAATGAGTAATTTAAGTTGGAGGTCCCTGGCTTTTAGTGTCCTGGCAGTCAGTTTTTTCCAATGAGGGACACTTTTGAGGAATATGGGTCTCTCCGAGACAGCGGACACACTGAGCATGGCTGTCTGGCAGCATTTAAATCCAGGGGAACCAGGCATGCCTGAGGAATGTCCAGCTCTGGAGAGAAACGGGGCAGCCCATGTCCAAGAAGTCGTTGGTGGTGGAAGGTCGCTAGGGCAGGAGGAGAAAAGCTACCCTAAAATATATTTTTTTAAATATGGAAAAAAAATAAAAGTAATGGTAACCGAAGTTAACTAGATTAGAGGGGATAAAAGAAAAAGGAAGAAATATAAACGTTCTATGGAGTTGAAGGGGCACTGCTGTCATGCTGACTCAAGCCAAGGGCAGTAGAGAAGGAACCGGGGGTCGTCTGGCTGTGCATGCTAGGTAGCCGCTCAGAGTGGCATGAGATGGCTGTCGCATGTGTGTGGCCAACCAGGGCACTACTACAAGTCTCTGATTATAAGCGCAGGGCGCCAGGACACCTAAAGTGTACATTCCTTGAAGAAGAAATATAATTGCTTTCCTAAGGTTTTGGGGATTGGGAGAGTTGGGGGGAAGGGGGTTGTTGCTGTTTTGTTTGTTTGTTTGGACTTAGTACTGCACTCCTATTGACTTCAGCTCGAGTTTTGCCTCCATAGAGACTGCTGGATTGGGCCCACTGAGTTAAATTAATGCCAGTGCACAGGGCTTGGACAAGATCATATGCACTACTTTAGCCTCACCTAAGGTCCTAACATAGGGTTTAAATGGTGCGTGAGGCTTTGTCCAGCTTCTCGGAACTAAAATAAATTTTACCCTGTATTGTACATCATTACTACCTACTATACCATCAAGAGTATAAGGAGACACTTCCGGCCAATATTTTCTGAAGACATCAATGTGTGCTAACATTTTCCAACTTTCATATATCCATTTAATTTGTTCTCTGCCCTCCCTATTCTAAAATGTTGACTTCCTCATGAGGCTCTGAAAATTATTTTTATATTTATATAATATATTTTCCCACCTTAAGATTTAAGTTTGTATACAGGATAGGATACAAAAGGTAAACACACAATACTAGAATCACTGTTAAGAATTTACAACCACATTTTATGCTCAGCTGCTGAACCACCTGCCTGGTCAGAATGTTAATTAACAAACTCTTTCCACAGCTGTGCAGACATCCCTGATGACACTGGTTCTCAAATTAAACAAAACCGTGTTTGGCTTGTGCTCAAGAAAAATGGGTATGGCAGATATAACTAATGGAAAAGGATATAAGTAGTTTACTGGTATTAAGTACTGTGAAGCTGAAATAAAGAGAAACTAAACTATTTAAAAATAAGCTAATAGGGTCCCAATTAAGGTAATATGTCACCACATACCCACCTGTTATTCTCATTTACTTTGAAAATACCAAAACAATTACAAGTACATAAGGCCAATGTGGACTTAAAGTAAAGCACTGGGAATCAAGATTATTTTTGTAGCGTCACAGAAAAGAAAATATGGGGTCCAGAGGAATTTCCTGTTAATAGCTTGCCTAGATGTAGGATCAAAATCCATCATCTTTGACACTGCAGAAACCCCATATCTTCTGAGTAGGGTTCTCACTTATCACAATATGGAAGCCATATTTCAAAATGTAAAAAACACCACTAGATTTGTTAACCTTTGTATACAACATTCCTTTTATCAATGCTCAGCAACAAGTCTTCAGAAGCTGAACATTTTTGAAGCAGTAACGACAATGCAGTTGACTAAACAAAGCTAAGCTCAATGGTTTCCAGGAAACTGAAAGATGAAAGAATGTGGAAAGACACTGCCATAGCTTCAAATGAAGAACAAGTGAACTAAGGCCAAATAGAAAACCAAAAAGAAATTCAACAAGGGCCTAGAAACCATGGTCAGAGAAATTTCAGTTGGATCGAGACTTCAGAATGCATTTTTAACATGGCATACAATACATTCCTTGGTATATTATTTCACTAAGGACATTTTTTTAAGAAGTTGGGAGGGGAAGTCACATTGCAAAGCCTGTAATGATTCTCATTTACTTACAGCATAACAGTATAACTGATTTACTTTTATTTTTAAATACTAAGAACATAAGAATGGCCATACTGGGTCAGACCAAAGGTCCATCCATCCCAGTATCCCATCTACCAACAGTGACCAATGCCAGGTGTCCCAGAGGGAGTGAACCTAACACATAACCATCAAGTGATCTCTCTCCTGCCATCCATCTCCACCCTCTGACAAACAGAGGCTAGGGACATCATTCCTTACCCATCCTGGCTAATAGACATTAATGGACTTAACCTCCATGAATTTATCTAGTTCTCTTTTAAACCCTGTTATAGTCCTTGCCTTCACAACCTCCTCAGGCAAGGAGTTCCACAGGTTGACTGTGCGCTGTGTAAAGAAGAACTTCCTTTTATTTGTTTTAAACCTGCTGTCCATTAATTTCATTTGGTGGCCCCTATTTCTTATATTATAGAAACAAGGAAATAACTTTTCCTTATTCACTTTCTCCACACCACTCATGATTTTATATACCTCTATCATATCCCCCTTTAGACACCTCTTTTCCAAGCTGAAAAGTCCTAGCCTCTTTAATCTCTCCTCATATGGGACCCGTTCCAAACCCCTAATCATTTTAGCTGCCCTTCTCTGAACCTAATGCCAGTATATCTTTTTTGAGATGAGGAGACCACATCTGTACACAGTATTCAAGATGTGGGCATACCATGGATTTAATATAAGGGTAATAAGATAGTCTCCATCTTATTCTCTATCCCTTTTTGAATGATTCCTAACATCCTGTTTGCTTTTTTACTGCTGCTGCACACTGAGTGGACGTCTTCAGAGAACTATCCACGATGACTCCGTCTTCAAGATCTCTTTCCTGTTCAGTTGTAGCTAAATTAGCACCCATCATATTGTATGTATAGTTGGGGTTATTTTTTCTAATGAGCATTACTTTACATTTATCCACATTAAATTTCATTTGCCATTTTGTTGCCCAATCACATAATAACTAAAATTATGACTCAACATTAAGGGGCACATGTTGCTTCCCTTTGTGGGTTCGGCAGTTACCAGATCCATCAGAACCAGGGAGATTCTACTGCATGTATATGCAAGGGTAAGGGAGGAGTTGGTGGAGGCTGTTGGGATTTTAGGAGATAACATAGTGGTGAGCACCTAGTATTGGATGTCATGGACCCCAAGTCCACTGGGTTTCCCTGTGCTCTCTCACACAGGCATAGGTCAAGGGAGGTGAATAAATCCACCAGCCACAGCTCCTTGCTGAAGAGGATCACAGATCTTACTGCAAACTGGAAGGGACCCTGAAAGGTCACCGAGTCCAGTCCCCTGCCTTCACTAGCTGGACCAAGTACTGATTTTGCCCCAGATCCCTAAGTGGCCCCCTCAAGAATTGAACTCACAACCCTAGGTTTAGCAGAGCAATGCTCAAACCACTGAGCTATCCCTCCCCGCTCACCCACCTTGTCTCTCTAATTATTTTTATGACTGTAGCAAGCCATTTCCTAACACACAGTGTAGGACTGTGCACATTCCTGCTACATGAATTATCAATTACTTCTAGTACAGACATATGTCAAACAGGAATTTTATTTACTTGGGAATTTAATTTGTTATAATGCAAACAGATGTAATATCTTAATAATCAAATCAGTAATAATATCATACATTTAAAAAATGTCATTCATACAGAAAGATAAAGCCCCTTACAAATATGTATATAAGCATCACATCCCCTACTGTTGAAATGCAGCCTCCTCTAAGGTGGAACATAGAAGTTCTTTTCAGAACACAGCCATATTACAGAACAATTTAGGGTAAAGTGAAGGAGAATACCCTATCCAAGTACAACAGGAATTTTAAACAGAGTATCGTTACCCAAACTAGAATTTGAGTCAAGTATCAGAGGGGTAGCCATGTTAGTCTGGATCTGTAAAAAGCGACAAAGAGTCCTGTGGCACCTTATAGACTAACAGACGTATTGGAGCATAAACTTTCGTGGGTGAACACCCACTTTGTCAGATGCATGTGATATACATGTGCAAATATGAGTATACATCATAGCTGACATCCCTAACTTGTGGAAAGTGCCATGAGCTCTGCCATGATACAAGCAGTCATGATCAATTTGAGGATCACACCCCCAGCTTGAGTAGACATACTCACGTTAGCTCCCATCACCTAGTGCACTAAAAATAAAATATAGCCATAGCAGCACAAACTGTGGGATGAGCTAGGGTCTTACATACTCAGGAAGGCTAGCCTATCCTACCATCTTGTGCTGCTGCTCGATAATGCTGGCTTGATGACAGCTGGTATGAGCAAGTCTACTCAATCTGGTAATCACACCCTCAGCTCCAAGTGTAGATGTACCCTCAATTTTACATAATATAAAAGCACTTTAAGCAGCGCAATGGTCCCTAGCCCATAACTAGGCATTGCTTACTGACTCAGAGGGAAGGGTGCCACCTATTCAATAATGAACATTTCCTGAAAAAAATGAGCTTTCAGTGCAAAGTCTGCCATCAAATACTGCCAGGGCCAAGCACTCAGTTTTGCCATGAAACTACTAGAGGAAAAGTTAAAGAGCTGCTTCCCTAACTAAGGAGTTCTGCTATGCAAACTATGTCCAAAATTTTCAAACTTGGGTGCATAGGCAGCTAAGTAAACGTGGTCTGATTTTTAGAGAGACTGAAAAGTCAGGTCACTTATATTTAGCTTCCTATATACAGACTGGATACCTGAATGTAGCCATCCAAATTTGAAAATTTTGGCCTAAGATGTCTAGTTACTGCAGATGATATGTCATGATAATATAGGAAAGCAATCATGTTTATTAATACAGGGATCTAAAATTAGGAGATGATTGATAATCCAAAAACTAGTAATTTACATATAACCTTAATCCTCTTGGCAGTGGATTCCCGCAATAATAAATGAAGACTGGGAAGTGGCCAGTTTTTGCATGTCATTATGATGTACTCTAAGAAAGTGACACAACAAATTTGGCCAGTGCTGTGATGTCATTCCAAGAAGCTTCACTTCTGAGATGTTGTTTCCTAGAATATCATTCATAATAACAAGATAAGTGGAGTATCTTCTGAAGGTTGATGTTCTTTCAATGAAGAAATGTATACTATTTTATATTTATTATTTCAACTACTGGGAGGGAAACCCCACCTTAATTTACATTTGGATGCTTCCATATTTTATGCAGACAACCCAGAGAATTTATAAGATATGGCATATCCATATAATTTTGAAACTGTATGTCATAATTTCATTGTTATGCTACCAGCAACAGGTGATGTAAAAATGTAATATTTCCTTCAGAAGTAGTTTTATGAATTAAATGTTCTGATGTAGTTCTCATACTATGCAGTAAAGCTAACCTAGTCATGGCTGTGGCAAATTGCTGGCACTATTATGATGGGTCCCGTGCTTTCTCCTCTTGTGGGGGTTCAGGGCACCATTTCTCACCCCTGAACTGGGGTATCAACTGTCCCACTAGTGTCCCAGAAAAGGGGAGTGGAGAGGGAGGGACCCGGACCCGCCCTGTACTCCGGGTCATTCTTGCATTCTTTTCCTTGTTTCTGTGCATCCACTGGAGCGGGGCGTGGTCTGTCACAAGGGTAAACCGCCACCCCAGTAGTAGTAGCGGAGAGCCTCCATGGCCCATTTTACCACCAGACATTCCTTTTCAACAACGGCATACTTTTGTTCCCTGGGGAGGAGTTTCCGGCTGAGGTACAGGATCGGGTGTTCCTCCTCCCCTACCATCTGCGAAAGGACGGCTCCTAGCCCTACCTCCGAGGCATCTGTTTGTAGGATGAATTCCTTCTCGAAGTCTGAGGCTATGAGCACTGGATGACAGCAAAGGGTTGTCTTTAAATCTGTGAATGCTCCTTCAGCCTCATCAGTCCACTTTACTATCTCGGGGCCCCGTGCTTTTATCAGGTCTGTCAATGGACCTGCTCTTGTGGTGAATGAGGGATGAATCTCCAGTAGTACCCTACTATCCCTAGAAATGCTCTGACCTGCTTTTTGTGGACCGGTCAAGGCCAACCCTGTATTGTCTTCACTTTGTTCCACTGGGGTTTCACCAAGACTCTGCCTACTACAGACCCAAGGTATCTGGCCTCAGCTAGCCCTATCATGCATTTGGGAGGGTTGGCAGTGAGGCCAGCCTTCTGAAGGGAATCTAGCACCGCTTCTACTTTTCCTAGGTGTGTTTCCCAGTCAGGGCTATGGAGGACTATGTCATCTAAATAGGCGGCAGCATAGTTGGCATGGGGTCGCAGCAATTTGTCCATAAGTCGTTGGAATGTTGCAGGGGCCCCATGGAGTCCGAAAGAGAGGAAAGTGTATTGGAACAGGCCATCGGGTGTAAAGAAGGCAGTCTTCTCCTTGGAATCCTTGGCCAGGGGAATTTGCCAATATCCTTTTCTCAGGTCCATGGTGGTTAGGTATTGGGCCTTGCCTAACTGATAACTAGCTCGTCGATGCGTGGTATCGGATAGGCATAGAATTGGGATACTTCATTCAACTTCCAGAAGTCGTTGCAAAACCTCAGGGTGCCGTCAGGCTTGGGGACTAGGATGATAGGGCTGGACCACTGGCTGTGGGATTCTTCAATAACCCTGAGTTTCAGCATCTTCTTCACTCCCGTCCTAATTTCTTCCCTTTTAGCTTCCAGTATTCGGTATGGTCTTAATGTCACTCTTACTCCAAGACTGGTGACAATATGATGTTGGATCAGTGTAGTACGGTCCGGCTGTGTACAGAACACGTCTTGGTTCCGTTGGATCATATCAATGACCTCTGTTCGTTGTTCTGGGGTTAATTTGGGGGATATCCTCACCTGCCCCTGGGGGTCATCTGGCTGGGGTGGAGCTCCCTGAATGACCAGGCACATCTCTCGGTCATGCCAGGGCTTCAGTAAGTTGACGTGGTAGATCTGCTCTGGCCTTTGGCAGTCTGGTTGTCTGACCCTATAGTCCACCTCCCCAGTGGCTTCCACTATCTCATACGGCCCATGCCAGCTGGCCAGGAGTTTGCTTTCTACTGTCGGCACTAGCACCATCACCCGTTCTCCCGGCTGAAATCTCCGTACTTTCACCCAGCAGTTGTAATATCTCTGCTGGGCCTCTTGTGCTTTTTCCAAATGTTCTCATACTATGGGGGTCACTCGAGCTATTCACTATCTCATCTGTGTTACATGCTCAATGACATTCCTTCCTGGGTTGGGTTGTTCTTCCCAATCCTCCTTGGCGATATCTAATATTCCGCGTGGGTGGCGTCCGTATAGTAGCTCAAAAGGAGAGAAACCAGTGGACACCTGGAGAACTTCCTGTATTGCAAACATTAGGTACGGTAGAAGGGTATCCCCGTCTTTTCTGTCCTGTGCTACCACCTTCTAGATCATACTTTTAAGGGTACGGTTAAACCACTCAACCAGGCCATCTGTTTGTGTATGGTAGACTGAGATCTTATGCCTGGATGCATAAGTACATAAGTAGGGTACATAAGTCCTTCATTAATTTTGACATGAAGGAGGTTCCTTGGTCAGTCAAGATCTCCTTAGGGATGCCCACTCTGGCAAAAACCTGGAGTAGTTCTTTTGCTATTGCCTTGGATGTGGGGTTTCTTAAAGGAATGGCTTCTGGATACCATGTGGCATAGTCAAGGATGACTAGTACATTTCGGTGGCCCTGTGCCGATCTTTCTAGCGGGCCCACTAGGTCCATGGCTATCCTCTCAAAAGGGACTTCAATAATAGGCAAAGGTACTAATTGGGCCTGCAAGTGAGGTCGAGGGCTATGCTACTGGCATTCTGGGCAGAAGGCACAACAGCGTTGGACCTCCGCGCATATTTCTGGCCAATAAAACCTTCTTAGGATTCTATTCAGTGTCTTGTCTACTCCTAGATGTCCCCCAAATAAATGACTGTGAACTAATTCTAGTACTGCCCTTGTGTGTTTCCGTGGGACTAAGAGCTGCTCTACTTCTTCCCCTCGTATTTGCGCTATCCGGTACAACAGATCGCGTTTGAACACATAATATGGCCTTGGGCCTTTGGTCTTTCCCTCCACAGGTACGCCATTCACTTCCACTACCTCCTGCCTCACATTCACATATAGCGGGTCATTGGCTTGGTCCTGTCCGAAATTCTCATCTGACCTAATTCCAGGGGACCTATTTCAACTCCATTCCCCGGGTTGCTCCTACTTGGGCTAGGACCCGCCTCTGAGTTCTCACTGGCCTGAATTGTCTCCTGGCCTCCTGAACGGGTTCGCCTGCCAACAAGAGAGGCTTTCTGGTTCCCTGCTAGAATCCTAGTCCCTAATCTTTTATCTGCCCTCCTTTCCCACCTAGACTTTCCGGTTTTCCCAGGGGATGAAAATAACTCTGGGGCAAATCCAGCAAAAATTAGGGTAAGGCTATCTGCAGGTGCCTCAGTCTCAGTCTGGGTGTTGCTACCCTCCTCTGGCTCTACTAGGGGAACTAGGCTCTCAAACCCTGGGAAGTCCCTACCAATTAAGACCAGGTAGGGGAGCCTGGGGACCACCCCTGCAGTTACCCTGGTAGTGTTCCCCTGGATCTCAATCCGTACTGGGATTGGGGGGTAAAAATTTACGGTGCCATGAATGCACGTTACCGCTGTGTTTTTTGCCTGGGTTAGTTGGTCTTGCGCCACCAACTTCAGAGACCAGTGTGACAGCACTTCCAGAATCCACTAATGCTATGGTCTCAATACCATTCATTTTTATTGACCTTGTATACCCATATAGGGTCATTGCGACCCCTACCAGGCCAATTACGCCACATTGCTCCCTGTGATCCCCCAAATTGCAGTGCATAGGCTCTTCCCTGTTGGGGCATTGGGCTGCTATCCTGGGGCTTACATATCTCCCATCTATCACTCTCCTGCTGCCCTATGGCCGTACTATATCACATGGCATACACATTACTTCAGGCTGTTTCTATGTTGATAAATACTGTAAATAAATAATAGGCTCTAGTCATATAAGGTTCTATACACATACAATCCAGTCAAAGAAACATGTTTGGCATGTTACGGGGGGTTGCGTGCCATAGCAGATACCAAGAAAACACTGTGTTGTGCTGATCAAGCCTTGAAACTGAGCTATTAACATTCATAACATTCTAATGACTCAGTAGCCCATTACATTCCAAAGTGCAGTAATGTCCTGTTGTGGACCACCACACAGAGCTGCAGACACACTGCCTGCGATTATATTTGCCTCATTAGCAAGGGTCAGTGACGAGAGAGAGAGTAATGCATGGGTCAGTGACTGGAATGGATGACATAGCATGGATTTATTTTATCAGTTCCCCAGCAGACTTAATTCAGTTAAATTGAAGATTCACAAGATTGACTTAAACTATTTGATTAACAATTACTTACATGCTAACCACAACGTACTAAGGTGAAGGTCAACCACAGTTTAGAAATTGAATAGATGAGGAGCTAAATATGTTCTCTTGCTGAAGTGGCACATATTTGGATGGAGTCCTTGAATCTCTCATTGTCTCTTTGGGTCTGAGCCTGTACTATTTATGTAGGTAAACCTCACTGAAGACAGTGGGAATAAAAGAGTCAATTAGCCAAGCTCACTTTGCAACACCTATTTAAAGAGTGCAAGATTAGGTCTTTACAGTGTGAATTAGATGGAAGGGTTTACGGTATATATCTCAAACTGGATTAATGTTGAAAGCAAGCTTGCTAAAAAGTCAGCCAAAGTTGGCAAGCAAGCAACAGCTGTTAATACAGCCTGTTGGAAGTTGTAATGTTTTTCTTTTCCTTCTCCCTTTCTTTGTTTCCTGCTGTTTAATAAGGAACTTTCCCTATTACATAAATAAGCTCCCTTTATTTTTGCTTCTGAGAAAACTTCAAATTCAGTTATTTTTCTTTATCATCTCCTCTCTTTGTGAAGGACCTTTGTACCCTCGTCTTCGGATATGTCTAAAGTGCAATTAAAAACCTCAGGCTGGAATGTGCCAGCTGACTCAGACATTCAGGCTTGGGCTGTAGACCAGGCTCTAGGACCCTGCAAATTGGGAGGATCACAGAGCTCAGGCTGTAGCCCAAGCCTGAACATCTACACCACAATTAAACAGCACCTTAGCCTGAGTCCCATGAGCCCAAGTCAGCTGAGACTGGCCATCCCCAGATGTCTAATTGCAGTGTAGACATACCCTTAGGCTGTTTGATCCTCCTGTGTCCACACTGTCACTCTCATGGCCCATTTGTGACATTACTACAGAAGAAGACCACAGTCATCTCTATACCCTCAATCAGTGACTGTGATATGCCCATTGTTCTCTGCCTCCACTGAGAACAGAGCTCCCTTTCCTCCAAGAGCTTCACACAGTAATTTCCCAAATATTAGACTTTGTTCAGCTTGAAATAAACAAAATAAGTATTTTTGTCTTTTTTACAAAATGGAAGAAAAACAAAAATAGAAAATAAAAGTTATCTTACACATTTAACATGTAATTTACTATAAAATTCTTTAAACTGGCACTAAAAATTAAATTACTGAATATTTGTATAGCTCACCTTATTCATCAGATAGAGAATGAATTCATTCCTATAGTAACAACTATATGACAAACATACAATATCTCTAGGAGTGTGACAGATCTTCCTAGAAGGAATGGTCTCCCTTCTCCCAAGTTAAAACAGTTATGGGGGAAAAGATCATTTGATCCCAAAATTTAACCTAAAAAGTCACAAAATACATATTAACTTTTGGGGAAAAAAATGATTCAGCCCTTTCTTTGAAAACACAAATGTATAATTTATTTTTCTTTTACCCAGCATAATTCTTTAAAAAAACCAAAACTTTTTGTATCCATCTGTTTAAAATGAACAAAAGGGAGTATATAATTGTCAAATATACCAAAATAAATCATTAACTTTCTCTAATTTTGTTTGGCTAAAAAGTACATCCTACACTTTTCTTGTACCAGTTCTCTTTTCATTTTAATTAAGAATCACACTAGCTCTGGGAAATATATTAATGTGCTGAATGCTAAATCTTTAAAAGTTCTGACTCTTGCCCCCCTACCCACTCCGCACTTCTGTAAACCTAGGGGTAGCTACCTACACAGAGGGAGGTCACTCAACATCTTATGATACTTAAACTACCGAAGATGATCTATCTAAGGCAATGTCTACACTATGCCGCTTATTATAGATGCAGCCTACACCAACAGAAGGAGGAGTTTTTCTGTTGGTACAGGAACACCACAGTCCCAAAGGATATTGTATACATTGATAGAAGCCCTGTTCCATTGGCACAGCTGTTTTGTGAAAAAAACACAGGGGGGTTTGTCAGCATAGCTATGTCATCCAGGGGTGTGTTTTTTCAGATTCCTGGCCAATGTAGCTATGCCAATGTAACTTTTAAGTGCAGACCAACACTAACGTATTTATGTGGCACCCCATTACTACAGTAACTGAGCATTTCACAATAATTTATCTTCAAAACATCTTTGTGAAATTGGTTAGTGCTATTATCCTCATTTTGCAAATGGGGAGCTGAGGCATGGAGAAACTAAAGACAGACATTTTGAAAATCCTAAGTAATTTAGGAGCACAGTCCCTTTGAAAGTCAGTGGGACTTGTGCTCCTAAATCAATCAGGCACATTTGAAACATCCATCCTAAGTCACTTGCCCAAGGTCACAACAGGAAATCTATGGCAGATGAGGGAACTGAATCCAGGTTTATGAGTCCCAGACTAGCACCCTAATCATCTGACAAGCTTTCCTCTTTGGAATAAAGACAATGTGAGCCAAAGCAACAAAAATTGAGTAAAAAGCAATCCAGTTGTGGGACTTATTTTCAAAACAGGGCCAAAATTTCCTCTCGGTTACACCAGTAGCATCTGTGATCAGTCAGTGAGGTTGTTCCAGTTTAACTTACAGGAGGATTTAGTGCATATTAGAAATCAAAACTTCTGCAAATTTAAACACTCTTTGTATTGAGGTCTGGCTTCTTGTTACTGCCTTGAAAGCCCTGCTAATTCTGGCCCTCTTCACTTTAGTCTTGTTTTACATCACATGCAGGAGCGGATTTACCATGAAACAGGGCCCCCAACAACAAGGCCCCCCCCCAAAATGCAGGACAAATATCTGACAACCTGCCCCCGAATCCTGGCTAGCAGTGCAGCAGGGCTCAGGCCACCCCCCCTTACCCCGTCCTGTACACCAACCCCCTGCCCCAATCAAGGTACCTCACTTTATTTTCATTTAATCCCCTTAACTTATAATATAGGAGGAGGATGAAAAAAAAAGGGGGGACAAGAGAGCACGTTCTTTTTCTTGGCTGGGTCGTGAGGGGAGGGGGTCCAAAAATGAAGTTGCGCACAAGGCCCCACTAACTCTAAATCCACCACTGATCACATGCCATGCCTTCTGCTCTTCCAGAGATGCCGGCCTCATCCAACCACTTGGCAGCTTCTCACACAAACATTTCTGTGGCTCCTTCTACATTGACCCCTACAGCATAGAACATTTTTGAAGGACCTACGCTTTCCATAATCCAGCTCATCTGAAGGCCACCTCTGCCTTACTGCCTTTGGGAAATTTGCTAACAACCCAGAGAAATAATTTGGAATAGTTTACCTGTCCTACTTAAATTAACAAATGTATTTATTTATTTTTAACTGAACTTACAGTATACCCCTTTTTTCCTGCCTTCTGCGTGTCTGTCTATCTTTAGATTGTGAGCTCCTTAAAACAGGAAAGCACCAAGGGCACTGTGAACACTATCAGAAATAATAACACTACCAACAACTCCCCCTCCTCCTCATTAGAAAGTAGTGATCCAGGTTAAGAATCTTGCCATCATTTTCAACAATGGCCTTTCTGTACAAACTTGTGTGTCAGATATGGTTCAAAATTGCTCTTTTCCAAGTGCACAGGTTGTGTCATTATTTAGCCTGTGATGATTTGACGACAGCATGCCAGTCAGAGGGGCACACCACGCACTTCCATCAGGTGGAGAATGCTCAGTAGAGAATACCACGGTAAGAACATTTTGTTGCTTTGTAAATTTGGGGCATAACAAATGACAACACCATCTAGCCAAATTCTTAATCAAATAGAAAAGTCTGCTCAGCCAGTTCCAGGAGTTCCATCTGTTCCACCTGAATCCAACTGGTTATATACCAATAGCAAAAATAGCTTAAAAAATTAATGATATTTATCTGCTAAGCTGTTTCCTCCAGAATTTCCCTACTGTTTCCACATCCTTTTGCCCTGGAAAATACACAGAAACAGTCTAGGTCTTTAATCTTTAAGTGGGCACTAACAGAAATCTGATCAATTAAAAAAAGATAAATTAGAAGTATTTTAAGGTACCATGCTGAAACTGGCTGGAATTTTTAGTTTTATAAACCCATTTTCTTCATTTTTAAATGTTTTTCTCTTGCTTTTTGCAATATGAAAGACTGACAAAACTAAATGAGAAAACTAACTGGCCACACAGGGGAAACCATGAAACTGACTATATTCAAAAGGTTGTTAAATGCACAAAGTTGGAAACTAATAAATTACTTTTCTACAATCTCTTCCAGTTACTGCTATTTAAGGGATTACTCACAACAGTAGATAAAAGAATTTTGTATTGATGTAAACAAAAATTATTTTTATTGAGGTTTCTTTTTTACCATTCCATCAGTGGTCATCACTCACCATCTGTCAACTGTAGAAATGAGCCCTCTCTCTCTCTCTCCAAACTCTAGTCTCTGTATTGTTAATCTCCATACAAGAGACAGATACAATCAGTGTCTTCATTTTAGTTTTAAAGCATAGGTCATAGATTACACTCAGACCATTGTCCTTGGGACAGACATTTCTGGGATGACAAGCTTATACATGAGACTTCTTGCAGCAATTTTTTTCTCACTCAACTTGAGAAATGCTTGTTGAATCAACTATGCTGAAACACCTCTCAGCTAAAAAGACAAGGAGCTCTTCAGGTCAGTCAGAAACCATCTACAATTTATTTTATAGAAATCAGTTTTCCTGCATCAAGTTGCCCATGCCAGTTTTCCCTCTGCTCAGTTTCTTGTCCACTCTGGTGCAATTGTGAATTACAATTTAGCCCTCAAGCAACAGCCTAGGAAAACACCTCCCCTTTAAGCATAAAACAAGAGTCCTAACAAAAACATACATCCAAAACTTCAAAGAAACAAGTCCTTCAGCCCTGGGCTTAAACAATTCACACTAGAAGTAAGACACAAAATAGAAAGAGTCATTAACCACTGGAACAATTTACCGAGGATTGTGGTGGATTTCCATCGCTGGCAATTTTTAAAGCAAGATGGATTTTTTTCTAAAAGACATGCTCTTGTTCAAACACAAATTAATTCAGGGAAGTCCTATGGTCTGTGTTACACAGGTAAGACAAGATGATCACAATGATCCCTTCTGGCTTCATAATCTATTAATAAAAATAAGCAGCTGTTCTCCTTCAACTCTGAGAAACTTACCCTAAGCAAAATATCTGAACATTGCAGTTCACCTAGCATTAGTTTTGCTATGACACTGCTTTCAAGCTATAACAGAAAAATGTGTCCACAAATTAGAGTTAAAGGGAAAGAAGTCTGATATGTTATTTGGAAGATTCATGTGATCACCCAGGTTTGGGCTTGTTGTCAACCCTTGCTCTATGTTTTAGGCATAAATACAATATATTTTGTGCTTAGAGGATCTTTGTAAATTTCATTTCTCTTTCCCCCACTTCTCTTACTCCAAAATAATTATTGTTAAGACTGAGAAATTACCCAGTTTTTTTCTAAAGTGTTACTGCGTTGCAATTCACATTTTATACACTTACTAACATTTTAACTTTCTTGCCTCCTATTGGTCTTCAGGTACTGTATTGGGCTAGGTAAATAATTGTCAGTTTAAAAAAAATCATACAAATTAAACAAAACTAGCTCACAGACTTAATGTTAGAGCACAATGAATTATTTCAAACATGTGAAGAAGCTACACTAAATTCTGTAAGTTATTAGAAAGTACATAAAATATGTACTTCTTTATGTATATATAGCAGTCACTCTTGAAAGGCTTCTTCCATTCTAAAAGAGAGTTTGAGAGGTATTTCCTATATATATAAATGGGGAGTATCATCAGAACCTGGGAATCTCTCAAAACTAGAGAAACTTGTATCATATATTTCTTCTTTTAGGGTTAATTTTATAAGCATATGTAATTTTAAGCTCCAGAACAGTTTTCAAGCTTAAACTTACAAGATTTCCCTCCAGATTTTTCAGCTGTTGATTAATCTCTTTAAGTCGGTTTTGTTGCTCACGTTGCTCATGTGTGTCTCGCAGGGCCTTCTCACCTGGAACTGCTTCCAAACTTCTATTTGCATAAGCCAGAGATTCCTGACAAAAGTAAGAGTGGACACAGCTAAAACATCTTAAAATATATGCTTTAAAGCAGAAAAAAAGCTAATTAGACCTTTACAAGAAAAGGTGAGAGAACATAAATATTTATGCATAATTGGTTAGTTTCACATTTTGGTCAATGTATGTTAATAGTATTTAAATATCAAACAGGATTTTTTCCACAAAGAGTATTAATTTACTCTGTTCAAACTTGTAAAGGAGAAGAATAAACATTCATATTGAAGATTTCCAACAGTGGAGGGAGGACTTTTCAACAGCACACAGCACTGGTCTAACTCCAGTTGACTTCAGTGGGACCAGTTAGGCCAATGCTGAGTGCTTTTGAAAATCTCAATTAAAATATTTCTCTCCGATACGAAGCCTGAGTAAACAGCTTTTGCACAATGGATCTATGTGGGGACATGAAAGACAAAATCCATCCTCTAACCCATAGCCAAGCCATGCAGCACACATGCAGCTGGACTGCAACCACTACTACAGAGCATAGGTGTACAATTTTACAAATATTCAGTAGTCTGGGACCAGATTCTAATGTTCTTATGCACAGTGAGTATTACCTTAATTATTGAAATCAACTGGACTGTTTGCGGGGTCAAGGTAATATTCAATGTGAGTAAGACCAGAATGGAATCTAGCCAACTGGGAATGCTAAATATTGACAAAATTGCAAATCTACATATGAGAAAAACAGGGTTTGCCTTTGGTAACCAAGGATTCAATATAAGAATCCTAGTCATAGAGTAGTCAAAGTAAGAGCAAAAAAAATTGCCAAACTCTAATTACCTTTAACCCAAGAGAGTATGTCCAACCCTTTAAATAAAATCCTAGTCTAATTAATCACTCTTATTTTCAAAAGCAACTCATCCATTCCTGATTAACATATATTCCTCCTTACTTAACGTTGTAGTTATGTTCCTGAAAAATGCGACTTTAAGCGAAACAATGTTAAGCGAATCCAATTTCCCCATAAGAATTAATGTAAATGTGGGGGTTACGTTCCAGGGAAATTTTTTTCACCAGACAAAAGACTATATAGATATATATATAGATATATATAGATATATATATATACACACACACACACACACAGTATAAATTTTAAACAAACAATTTAATACTGGTACACAGTGATGATGATTGTGAAGCTTGGTTGAGGTGGAGGAGTCAGAGGGTGGGATATTTCCCAGGGAATGCCATACTGCTAAATGAACTAGCAATTGACCCTCAAGGGTGAACTCTCACAACACTCTACAAGGCAGCAGGAAAGGAGGGAGGGCAGACAGAGGCACACACCCTGTGTGTGTGAGAAAAAATGTGCATTTCCCCTTTAAGTAGCTGACCCCAGGCTTAAGTACACTGCCTTGTTAATTAAATCAGCTTGCTGAGACCGCAGCTACTGCCTAGAAGCTCCCTCTCACTGTTGTGTGTCCCCCCCACGCTCTATGGAAGATGGGGTAAGCAGGGTGCAGGAGCGGGGGGAGGGGGAGACACCCTGACATTAGCCCCGCTCTTCCCTCTTCCCCCGTACAGCAAGCAGAAGTCTCTGGGAGCAGCTGCAAGGCAAAAGGCAGGAGCAGCACATGGCAGTGGGGGGGAGGGCCAGCTGCTCCACAAGGAACTTAGGGGAGTGGGGAGCTGATAGAGGTGCTGCTGGCCCACCCTGGTTCCAACCACCCACCAACTAGATGCAACAGGCTGCTCTTCCTGCAAGCAGTGGACAAAACAGGCGGCTGCCAAACAACGTCAGAAGGGAGCATTTCACAACTTTAAACAAGCATGTTCCCTAATTGATCAGCAACTTAACATCAAAACAACGTTAACCAGGACAACTTTAAGTGAGGAGTTCCTGTACTATACTTAACTGGAAAGAGGGACAGTTTTCTAGATTTAATGATTCAGATGAAAACTTCTCAGCATACAGGCTACAGTTTGTAAAAAGTGTGACTGTTTAAAAACAATATATTTTCTGGCCAAAATACATATGACAAATAAGTGACTTTAAGGGGCTTTAAACCATAACACCAGTGAATCATGAAATATGGAGTTTATTTCTCAGAGTGAGTATTTGACAGTATAAGAGCTATCACACAATGGCTCCCAGTATCACAATTCCAAGAAATCTCAAGCACAGCGGAAGAAGGTATAAGAAGAGTCATCTATTGAAGCCTGGAATCTCCTCAAACTGAACCAGCTTAACTCTCAATAGGGTGAGCTATCTTCAGCCAAATGAGAGCTATCTTCAGCCAAGATTCTCAATAATGACCACCTATGGCTAGGTACCTAAATGCATATTTAGCTCTCTACATAAGTGGACTGAAGTCAATAGGCATGCACGATTAACATCTTTGCAGGGTAGAATATCAAGAACCTGCACCACTTATCTCTATTTCTATACATTAATTCAATATACCAGTATATCATCTTCATATTTTCAGTATGAATGGAGAAATGGCTCAAGAAACCAATAATAAAGATTAAAAGTTACTCCTCTTCAGGCACAGCATTTATTAGGAGTTGATGTAAGGCTTTTTTTCTCCCATGACTGCAATGTAAGAAAACCCATTTATTTGGTAAAATAGAAAAGATTGTGACAACTTTATATTTTCTTACAAATTACAGCTGTTTCTGCAATGAAATCAAATTTCTAAATCCACCTTCATAATCTGCATACTTACAGAGATGGTGCCAGTTCTATGGGTACCATTCAGTGTAGATTATAGCTGTGATAATAATTTGTTTAGGAAAATAACTAAGTGTTATAAGACATAGAGAGAGAGGGAGAACACAGTTAGTGGTACTGCAAGGTCACTAAATGTTATATTGTATTTCCCATTCATTTTGCTTCCCTATTATTTTATTTGGGGGTTTGAGTTTATGGATAGCAGGTGGATATTTTAATATGAATTTAGACTTCAATGAATAGAGCTTAAATTGCATGTAAAGCCGCAAAAAATGTTTTTATCTCAATATGACATAACTTTAAAAGGGTAATGATGAGAGAAGCCACTCAACTCAAAAGTTACTGGCTCCAAGTTCCATTTTTTCCCCCTGCACATTGTCCTGAACAAGACTTTTTACTGGCATTGTTCCTGGTCCTGCAAACACTTAGACACATGCTTCACTTTGTGCTCATGAGAAGTCACACTGCATAAGTGCTTGGAGGAGAAATAATAGGTGTGGAAGGCAACTGTGACATATTTCCATTCCCACCCCCAACATTTCACCCCATTATAGTCACTCAACATGTTTGAGTCTTGTTGCTTCTCTGGTATATGCTATATGGTCCTATGAGGAAGAAGGCATATTGGGGTTACCTAAAGCTACTACTTTATCCTACTCCAAACATGTCTTTAAAAACTCTGCTGTAATGCCTACCAATCCCTGCCAGCTGACAATCACTAGGCAGACAGTGAACTATGAGTCTATGACTACTGTTTAACATTTCAAAGCTGTTTGTTTCAATGTTTGCTCATGAACCCCTTCTCCTCACATCCCAAATCTATCTGTTCCAGCCACTTGTTTCTTGCCATATGTCTTTTTACTTCATTTCTGAAAAACAAGCACATATTGTCTGAATTCTCATAGAAGGCCCCTACCATAATGCAAATAAATAATTATAGAATAGTAATAAAAGGTCAAATTATTCCAAAGCAGCGTGTTTTGTTGGGAACAGTTTCAACAGGAGAGATTAAGAGTCTAACTCTATATATCCCAATGATTAGGGCACTCCCCAGGGAGGTAGGAGATTCACGTTCAAGTCCCTGCTCTGAACCAGAAGAGGGATGATTTGAACCTGGGTCTCCTTCATCTTGGGTGAGTGTTCTAACCACTGGGTATTGGACATCAAGGCAGGGGAGTACAACTTCCTCCTCCTCCTGTCTTTTGTGCAGGGTATGCATACTCAGGGCACATACACACACCCACTTAAGAAAAATATAACAGGGAAACCATGAGTTAGGGTTACATTAATAATTCTGACACATACCTTACAGTCAACTTGTATGTATACACAAAACAGACTATTTTTTCCACTGGCCAGCACAGAAATAGTCAAATATGTATTCAAACATCATTCAGATGATTATTGAAATGTTTACTATATCGAAGCCATGACATTTTGAATATTTGTGAACAATTGTAATGGAATTAAATGTGTGTAAATTTGAGAAGTTATCAGTTAGAGGTAGAACTTATTATCTAGGTAGTTCATTAGCAAGACAGATTGAATGGATTACATGATTTGTTATTGCAGCTTAGTCAAAAAGGAATATAAACACTATGACTATTTCTCTTTAGAATTATTGTTGTGCACCAGTAGCACACACAGAACACAGAATTAAACAAAGTTAAGAGCCTGACCCTTTCCCCACTTAAATCAATGGCAAAATGGCAATTGTCTTCAATGAGAACAAGATTTAACCTCAAGACAAACCATGTACCACGAAAAGCACAAAGACAACCAGGCAACAATGTGGTTACTCAACACAGCAGATTTTGACTTTTGTACATATGTAATATTAAAGGACTTCAAAACTAATGGGGACTAACAGTAAAGCTCAGTACAAGAACTATGCTTAGATGGATTTAAAAATGGAGGGATTGGAATTTGCCACATCAGGATGACAAGGGCATTTGAGGCATAGAAGGAAGCACAATGGAAGGGAAGGAACATGCAAATGAGATTGTCAGAAAGAACTCAGTAGAGCAGTGAGGGATGAGAAAATATTGGCAGGAGCAGAGTTGGGCAGAACTGTGCAGAAGGAACCAATCAGAAGGAAGGCAAAGCTAAGAGAGGAATTGAAGAGAAGGAGATGTAGTCAAAGCAGTGGGCAAGCAAGATGATTTCAGTAAGAACAGGTTTAGTTAGACTGCAGGGGTACAATGTGGAAGGCAAAAAAGGAGAATGTACAATAATCTGAATTATGGATTAATAAAGCCTCAAAAGGGATTTTAACTTTAGAGATGAAGAAAGGACAGAATTTAGAATTGTTATACACCAGGGGTAGGCAACCCTATGGCACGTGTGCTGAAGGCAGCACGTGAGCTGATTTTCAGCAGCACTCACACTGCCTGGGTCCTGGCCACCAGTCCAGGAGGCTCTGCATTTTAATTTAATTTTAGATTAGAGTGAAGATGGATAAGATGACAACCCAAGATGACCACCATTTCCCAAATACTGCACTCTTTACTCTGACAAAGACACCTGATAAAATACATTTTGCCCTGAAATTCTCTTGTGGCACAAACAGGCCCTTTGATTACTAGTCCCATTGATCTACCAATGCTGTTAAAATGCTTCTAAACAGCATCCATTACTTAGAGTATAGGTACCTGCTCATCTAATCCATCATGTTGGTGTGGATGCTAGGAGCACAAACTGCAAGAGGATTCTTTAATGAAAACATGAGCTCCCTAAGCAACCTTTTGCTCTTTTGACAAGTTACTTATATAATTCATCTGGTTATTGTAGCTGACTGCTGTGACTAAGATGTCCAGTTTTTCTAATGAAATAAGCCCCTATCAAAGATAAATGGAGATCCAAGAGGTTTGCTGTGACTGCCTTCATATCATAATTAGGGCTCCGTATCTGTCATGGAGGTCGTGGAAGTCACGGATTCCGTGACTTTCCGCAACCTTCGTGACTTCTGCAGGGGCTAGGGTGGCTGACCCCACAGCCACCCAAGCAGCTGGCTCCAGGGCCAGCAACTCATGTGGCCCTCAGGACAGCCACATCAACCGTTGCTCCGGCAGCCCCCAGCAGCAGTCCCAGGTTGGCCGGAGCAGCCGTGGTCCATGGCCCTGGGCAGCAGTCCCCAGCTGACTGGCTGGAGCAGCCGTGGTCCAGGTCAGCGGTCCCCGGCCGGCTGGCCAGAGCAATGGCAGCGGTCCCCAGCTGGCTGGCTGGAGCAGTTGCGGTCCAGGGCAGCTGTCCTCGGCCAGCTGGAGCAGCTGCAGTCAACGGCCCTGGGCAGTGATCCCCAGGCAGCTGCCAGAGCAGCCATGGGTCGTAGCCCCTGGCAGCAGGTGTCACTGGCCCCGGGCACACACCCTCCAGCGGTCACCCCAACACTGCCTCTTAGAAGCGGACCCTCCATGGCTCTCCAGAGCCCCTTCCACAAGATTTAATCACAGGAATTTTTAGTATAAGTCATGGACAGGTCACGGGCCATGAATTTTTGTTTATTGCCCATGACCTGTCCATGACTTTTACTAAAAATACCCATGACTAAATCATAGCCTTAATCACAATCAAGCATGCAAATGTTCTGAGGGACTCTTTGTTCACTGATCCTGGGTTTATTTTATTCCCAGATGAGTTTTCCAGTTCTTCAAGTTGGCATTTGTAGTCACCATACCAACTCTGCATCCTGTTGTCCCAACCTAGCAAACAGACAATAGTGTGTCTTTAGTTAACGAGGTCAGACAATTTATTCTACCCTACAAATCTTACGTTTCCCATCCCATTTTTTCAAAATTGTATTAAACTGAATCGATATTTTTAAGGAACACAAAACAAATTAAGAGACAAGCATTTGTAAAAACATTTAATTAAGATGGCATAAGGAGAAATGCTTCTGATAGAAATAAGGTTTTCATGAGAACCATTTCTAAGTAAAAAAGAATATTAACCAATATTCTGGATCCAACTGGACTGATTGCAAAGAGATTAATAAAGTACACTTCTGTAATACCCAAACTGCTGTACTGTAGGCTTAACGCCAGTTGTTAAAGATTTCAGAAACAAAGTCACAGCATAATTCCTAGAACCTGAAAATATAGCTAACAGCGACAAGAAGCAGTTCTCTCCAGGAGCTTATGGTAATTAAATGTTTGTACATGATACAATTTTATTTTGGGAATCTACTTCAAAAGTACAATTCTTGGCAGAAAAAATGGACAGATTTATTACACACACTGGAGGCTAAATTTCTTAAATTAGTGATAGTATTCTAAACGGAAACAAAAACAGATGATTTAGAAACGACAACCATGTTCTTTTTATTATTCATCATCATGACTACACTATTCTTTCTTCAGAAACTATGGGTGATATTCTCGCCCCAATGAAGCAAATGGGAGTTTTGCCATTGACTTCAGTGAAGCCAGGATTTCACCTCATGAGTCAAATTCGTCTCCAATAGGAGTTGCACCCATGTCAGAAGAATTTAGACTTTGTGCTGCACTGAATTAAGCTACATGGCAGGAATTCTATCTCAGGCTTACAGACACTGTTTATAAATTTGTTGCTCTTCACTGTAAAAAAAAACAAAACCCTAATGCTCCCTCACACAGCAAATTTCCTACATTTCTGTAAGCTGTCTTAACCATGAAGCCCAGAGTCCTGTACCACAAGCAGGGCTGAAGCCTGGAACCCTGAGGAGGGCTGAAGGTCGGAGCTCTGCACCTCGAGGGGGGCTACAGGCCCAAGCCCCGCAAGGCTGGAGGTAAAGGGATCAGAATTTTTTCGTGCGCGCGCGTGGAGGGGGATGGGTGGGAAGAGATCACAATTTTTTTTAAAAGTCCAAATGGGGTCGCCAGCACAAAAAGTTTGAGAAACACTGCTCTAAAGTTTTAAATTGTTTTATTTTTGAGTGAAGGTATGTAAAAAAAATAAATTAAAATCTACATTTGTAAATTGCACTTTCACGATAAAGATATTGCACTATAGTACTTGTATGAGGTGAACTGAAATACTTTCTTTTGTTTATCTTTTTTACAGTGCATATATTTGTAATAAAAAATAATATAAAGTGAGCACTGTACACTTGGTATTCTGTGTTGTAACTGTAATCAATATATTTGAAAACGTAGAAAACATAAAAAATATTTAAATAAATGGTATTCTATTATTAACAGTACGATTAAAACTGCAATTAATCGCGATGTAATTTTTTTAATCTTACAATTAATTTTTTTAATTGCTTGACAGTGCTAGTTCTAAACCCTGCTCCAAAGCAGACCCACTGGGGATTTGATACTGGGCCTCCCATAGCCCGAGTGAGTGCCCTATCCACTGGTTTATATGGAAGAAGGGCGAGTACCACCTCCTCATTTTCTGTGCAAAAGGACTGACTTAGCTTAGATCCCTATCTCTAGGAGAGAGTTTGCAGAGATAAGTGCCTCCTGTTGCATAGCCTTGGGCACTTAACTCCCATTGAGGGCCAGGATTTAGGCCATACTTCTCTTCTCAGCATTTCATACTGGCTAGCTTAGGCAGCTCCTTGCTCAGTGTGATAGCTTTTGTGAATCCCATTTGTAGACCCCTAATTCACCACATACATTGTATAAGGAGCCTCAGTGGGCTCTGGGCTGAAGAGTCCACTGGGAAGCCATTACCTAATGTTAGGCACTACAACTCTAAGCCTAAATTGTGGATCTGGCCAAATAATAGTCCCAGGGAGAATATATGCTACAGCAATGATACTCAAACCTCAGTGGTTCAGGAGCAAAATTAGCGATCAACATTACCCAAAAGAGAGTCACAGTCATGTGAATTCATTGTTTCATTTACTATAGTACTATATATTCATATTTAAACAGTATGACAGGGGAAATATTTAGTGTATACACATACATACACACACACACACACACTATTCTCACAGCAAATAATATAATACCCTAGTGCCAGTTGATAACTTAATTGGTTAATAACATAGTAAAAGGATCCTGATGGTTAATAACTTGCATTGGGTAATAATTAAACAGCACAGTGTTTTGACACCCTGTGCTGCAAAATGTTGCAGGACACATTAAAGAGCCACTTGCAGTTCACGAGCCACAGTCTGGGTTTCACTGTGCTATAGTAGGTTGAATAGCTCTGCCAAAAACAGCTCTCTGGGTTGCAGGGGCCCAGATGCCCGAATGTCTCTTCATTACTCTAGGACATGCCACAGAAGCCAATCTCCCTCCTGCAGCTCTCTCAGCCCTTTATAGTAATCACCTGACCCCTTCCCAGCTGGTCCGATAACTGAATGTGGCTGATTGTCCCCAGATGTCCAGCCCGTAAAGGGGCAGACTACCTTGTTACACAATTACAGCTTCCCATTTTTAATTGAGGGTGGGGTGGGGAGCTAAAAAGAAAGTGCATGATTTTTCAAAGTGTCGTGGAAGTATATTAACAGTTACATATAGTGAGATGCAGGCTGCACAGGAAAAAGACAACTATATAGAAAGAGCTTGCAGTTCAACTATACAGTACAGTTTGGGGAGAAGTTAAAACAAAATAGCAGATGCTTGACAATGTTCCAAATTATCACACACATTAGCCACAACATCATTTGGCCAGAATGCTTGGTGCAAGACGAACTGTTCCCAAAAATGATCTTAGGAAGTACTTACGCTAGTTTAGGTTTCTAGAAATAAAGTAAGGGATTTATTTTGTTAGAAAAACAGGAAATGCCATGAAAAAATTGAAAAAGGTATCAGAGGATACTCCAGTTTGCTCTGAAGAAGGATCAGTTGCACTGTTGTTGCTTTAGTTATTTTGTTTTAGAAGCTCACAGAAACCTCAAAAGCACAGATGTTTCTTCTTTGTGCACATAGTGATTAAAAATATATCAATGCAGGCAAAAGAGAATGAAGTGCAATGGAGAGAGCTAGATTAATATAGATATAGTTCTAAACAGTTCTATACCCTGAAATATTTTAGTATAACATGTTTCTGTTGTCAAATATTTATAACCTAGTCAAATTTAGTATTTTTATATTAAATGATTGCATCTGATAGGGTTCATGCTTTATTTTGACATCCTACATATTGAAATCATATCTTAGTTCTACCAACAAAATCCTCTTTTTTAAAACTGACAGAGTAGCATTTGGGACAGTCTCCAGTTACAGGAAATTGTTATACTTCTGGGAGTGGGATGGGGGGGGGTTGTCCACCTGAAAATCTAACTTAGAAAAAAGAGAACCCTCTGAAAAATGTTTGACTTAGTGCTTTAAAAACAACAAACACAACACTTCTCTGAACATTCCAGTTGCATGGTGCACAGTTCCAGGCCCCACTACACTCCATGCATCATTCTGAAGTGATCACACAGAAACGAGCCTCCAGTGGGGACATAGACAAAATGGATCTTTTCCTGCCCCTTAGCAAGATACGTTAGCCCAAGGGAAAGCCCAATGGGTGGGAGACAGGCGATGTAGACTCAATACTTCTACTCACTTGTGGTAATAATTCTGTAGCATTTTTAGTAAAATAATTTTGTGCCCTTCACAATCCTCATTACTGAAACAGACCTTTATCCTCCTACCTTAGGAGGGAGACACGTATCAGCCCCACCCCCCATTTTACAGAAAAAATAACTGGAAGGTTAAACAAGGTTTCTGGCTGAGCTGGGAATAGAACCCCAGGATGAAATCTTGGGCCCACTGAAGTAAAAGGGAGTTCTGACAGAAACTTCAGGGGGCCCCAAGTTTTCACCCTAGGTCTCTAATATGGCAACTCCAAGTCTCATCCACTTAGCCACACAGCCTCTCAAAAAGGATTTGTCAAATCTGTGTGCTTAGCCTGGGGGGTCTGTAACATGGGGTGGTTCCTGCATGTGTAACTCATTGTTTTGATATGCTACACATCCCCCCTTTACTATCTGGCCCACAGAGGAGAACAGCCTACCAGATTGAAAATCTCTTCCATTTGGCCAGGTAGGTAGCCCTGGTGGCAGGTTTCCTACTGCCAGGGAGGACTTGTCTGACAGGGTCCACACAGGAGAGCTCCATCAGGTTCAGCCATGGAGCTTCCATGCCATGAGGTGCAACAACTCGAGGTTCGGGTGCTGCAGACGGCCGTGATCCTGAGTTAACATGTCCGGAAAGAGTGGTAAGGTGATCGGGGCTTCCACAGACATTTCGAGGAGGGGTGTGTACCAGTATTGGCAGGGCCAGGCTGGAGCTATTAATATCACCGAAGCTTCATCCCTTCATACTCTGAGGAACACCTTGTGAACGAGAGGAATGGGAGGGAACGCATATAGGAGGTGGTCCCCCCACAGGAGGAGGAACGCACCCACGATGGATCCTGGGCTGTGATTCAGGAAGAAGCAAAACTGCTGACACTTCCTGTTGTGTCCTGTTGTGTTGCATGTACGAGTGGTCATATGTCCCAGGAGTTTCAGGCAGTTTCAGGCAATTCCTTGCTGTGGTGGTAGGGAACTGCCTGAGACTTCGAATGATATCACCTACAGCCCAGAATCTCGCTTCTGGGAGGTATGTCCCGGCCTGTGTCGAGTCCAGTACTGCCCAGGTTGGAAGGTGCTCACTTAATAAACAGCTATTCAGTATTTTGCTTCAACCTCATTTTTTCTAATGTGTGGTGCAATGCCTTATTTACTGCACACTATCCTGTGACACAGAATTGTTAATTTTCTCCTGGGTTTTCTATGGTGATCATGCCTATAGTATCAGAGTGCTTCACAAAAATTAATTTTCAAAGCATCCTTGCAAGGCAAGGGACGGGGGTGGTATTCCCATTTTATAAATGAGGAACTGAGGCACAGAGAGATTAAGGTGACCAGTTCCCACTAATTTTAGGAGCCTAATTGGAGATACTGAGGTCCTGATTTTTCAGAGTACTTAGCATACATCACTTTATACATTCAAAGCAAAGTCCCCACTGACTTCAGCTGCCATTGGGAGTATTCAGCATTTTTGTAAGTCAGATCCCAGGGTCTCACTTTGGGCACCCAGAAGATGAGGAACGCACAATTAGTGACCACCTGTGAAAAAAAAGTTTGGTTTACGTGACTTGCCTACCATCACATAAGAACTCTGAGGCAAAGATAGGGATAAAATCTAAATCTCCAAGGCAGCATTCAACTGCTTTAATCGTGAGACTATCCATTCTCTTCCCACAATCCCATGACTCCTTCACGAATCACTTAACTGCTGCAACAAATGAGGCAGGGGTTCTACAAACAATCAGACACCTTCAATACATAAACTTGAGTCATCCCCAGAGCAGGTCCATTCTGTGCAGTGATGGAGGCAGGCATTTTGTGGAAAACATAGCATGCCATCATTAAACATAGCATGCCAATTAAAGACATAATGCAGAAATGCCCAAGCAGGCTAAATTAAGGTTATATAGGCAACTTCAATTCTAGCATTTCCTAACTTTTGAGTGCTTGACTTTAGAACCTTAATGTTATTTTACCATAGTTTTTATGTTTCTAATATTAATATAACTTCAAAGCTCATTTTGAGTGATTACTACTAACTGTAGCTTATCTACCAAATGATGGTGTGTGGAAGGCAAGTGCTAAAAGAAGGTGTGGTTTTTTTTCCTGGTTTATTCTTTAATATTTTCCCTTTTTTGGTAACAATTTTTTTAGGCACTTTTTATTTGCTTAGCATTTGGCTGAATGATGAAGCATGCAAAACACCATAACTCCATGCCCTTGCATGTATTATTGGTTACCTAATCTCATATCATATATGCTCATCCTCCTATAAATCTTCGGCAGTACAATCGGTGAAAGAGATGTTCTTATCCTGGGGCACATTATATCTATTGTTGAGCAGATCTGTCACAGTTAAAATTTATAAATCAAGTTATTCATTCTAAAAGTTCAACACAGTGATTACAAGAAAGGGAAAATCCCCAGAGCATTCAACAGGAAACACTTGAAGCAAATGTTCTCTTCTTTCAAACCCCAATAACTATTATTTTTCAAGCACCCAGAAATGTGCTACGTGCCTTACAAAGCACCTAAAAGACAGTGTCCCTAGAGTAGGGTGACCAGACAGCAAGTGTGAAAAATCGGGACGGGGTAGGGGGTAATAGGAGACTATATAAGAAAAAGACCCAAAAACCGGGACTGTCCCTATAAAAATCGGGACATCTGGTCGCCCTACCTTAGAGTGTACAACCTAAATACAATATGACGAACATAAGGGTTACACAGATAATGGAAAGAAGGGAAAGGAGAAGCAAAGATGGAAATGGGTGACAAGTTCTGTTTCCTTTATTGTTTAGTTTGGTTACCTTTCTTCCACCTCACTTCTGTAGGAAACATGGCAAAATGAGTTTTTAATGAGGGATTTCAATGACGTCAGGGATGTTGGTTGACAAACTGGAGAAAGCATTCCAAGAATAAGGGACAGGAGGGAGGCCCTGTCACAAAACTAAATAAAGGGGATATCAAGGCTGAAATCGCTTATGGAGCAGAGGAAAAGCAAAAGGAGACCAACTCAGTGATGTAAAGAGGGGTTATGTGATAAGGCCTTGAAGGCAAGTACAAGAAGTTTGAACTGCAGTGGAGTGGCTCAGAGGAGACAACATCTTGACGCAACAGACAAGAAAGACTTTTGGCAGCAGCAATTTGAATGAACAGGAGGAGCAGAGGTTAATATTGAAACATCCAAGATGAAGAGATTGCCACAGCTGAGGCAGGAGATGGTGAGGCTTTGGACAAATCAAAAAGGGTGGATTTTAAAGCCGTTTTGGAAGAAAAAGTTACCTGACCTTGCCCTTGTTAAAGGACTTTTGGGAGAGAAGGAGACATAGGACAAAAACTTTCTCTCAGTCTTTTGCTCTTCATAGACTACTCCTGCAGTTTTCCCAGGTCAGTGTTATCCTGAAGTCCACACAAAAAATAGAATCCTCTCTGAAGTTGGCTTTTCTATCTCTCTTCTGTAGATGTGAAAAGATTCCCTAATGTTCTGAGGTAATAAGGATTACTTGTTGCTCTTGTCTATTTAATAAAAAGTAACTGTCAAAAAGGCATTTGAAAAGGATTGGAGGAAAGGGTTCTGTTGGTGTTAGGCTGCAGAAGATCAAGGCTTCATTAGGAGTGAGGCGGTGAGAGTAGATTCAGGATTATATATATACAGTAATTACAGATTGAGAATAATTATCTGGGTACCAATTGGTTAACACAAAGTTTAGATAAAACCTATCACCACATTTAAATAGAGAGTATAAAAGGATGCTGGACTGAATTAATAAAGTCCTTTTAAAGGGTTCAATTGTTAGGTACATTTCATCCAAATGGTTTTCTTGTTAGGAAGAATATTTGAGTAAAAACAAAGATACCATATAAAACCTTGCAAATAATTTCCTAAATTAGAATGTCAAAAAAACCCACCTTTATGTACTTCAAAACTGCCAGTTTATGGTCAATTTGTAATCAGTAGTATAGAATATTTATTTATGGAATTAATACACTCTACAGTTCTTTAGTTTTCATAACATACCTAAAAGGTAATGAAATGTTTTTAAACTTTCTAAAAAGCATATACACACAGTATTTCAGATGTTGTGTATTGGTGTTGTTTTTTGTGGTCAAGTCAACTCAAAAACTTCAGAGCATTTTTCTGCAAAAGCAATGACAGGTCTAATGTGGCCAAACATAGTGCTTCTTACCATGAATAGTCCAACTGACTTCAACTGGACTGCCCATGGTTGTGAGTGTTATACTGGATAGTGTTTGCAGGATTGGACCCATAAGCCTAAAAACAATGTATATTAACCATATTTATGAACAGGGCCACCCAGAGGATTCAGGGGGCCTGGCGTCTTTGGCAGCGTGGAGGTCCCCGCCGCCGAATTGCCGCAGAAGACCCGGCACATAAGGACCGGGGGGGAGTCTTCAGGTCTTCAGGGAACTTCGGAGGCGGGTCCCGGAGCGGAAGCACCCTCCGCCGCCAAATTGCCACCGAAGACCCGGCACTTAGGCGGCGGGTCCCGGGGTGGAAGGACCCCCTGTTCCAGGGGCCACGAAAAACTCTCATGGGGGCCCCTGCAGGGCCCGGGGCAAATTGCCCCACTTGCCCCCCCTCTGGACGGCCCTGTTTATGAATGTGATTAAATTAATGACCAGTGGGGGTTGCTGCTTCACACACTAAAACATCTGTTCCTAGTAGGGCATTAACATTAGTATCAGGAAGAGCTTCCTCCTGCACTCGTACAGCTGGAGGAACATTTCTATTATTCTGACAAAATGTCAGAAACAGGATGCCAAAAAGGAGATAATTCAGAATAATGTAAAAATAAAACTAATGATACAATTTTAAAAAACTGTAAACCTCCATGGAGAAGACAAATTCACTCCTCTTTAGCTCAAAGAGATTTTTGTTTCTTTGATAAATAGATGACTGAAGACATATGGCTTTGCAAATATATGGCTCTGTAGAAACATCTGTTCCAACAGCACGGTAGATGTAGTACAAGAGAACAAATTTGTGTAAAGAGATGCAAAAATTGGGATATGTCACTGCATTACTTTTGTTTACAATAATGAACACTGTACTATACATTTTTAGTCAGCATTTTCAAAAACACACACCAGTATTTTGCTTTGGTCAACCCAAACTTTCTGCCCATTACTTCACAGTACACTACATTACTGGAAGACAAGAATGAGAATTTAGACTCCTCCAGGCACAAAATCTGAACAGTGCTTTTTTCCAAGTAAAAGAACTTTAACACCTTTTACTACTAACATCCAAAGGGGGATTATTTTCACTACATTTGTTACTGTTTCTAACTGCACATACTTCAGCAACAGATCATGGAAAACTGTCTGAATCTTCAAAAACAAAGGGGAAACTCAATTTTAGTCCCCAAAAGACAGCTGTCAGCAACTATGGTAACACCACATTATAAAAGAGCAACTGAAGACCACTGTGTGTTTAATAAATTTCAAGTTACAGTATTCAGATTTTGCATCTGAAACTTCCTGATATATTTAAGTGTATTTTTCACTTTTCTACATGTTTATTTTCATTAAACCTCAACGTATATTCCAAAAAAGAAATCTATAATTCATAGGCATTGTGCATTACTGTACCTGATAAATTTGGCTTGGGACTTTTGAGCAGGAGCTGTGACTTGCAGAGAAATCTCCATTAGAGAGTACTACTTGGAGTTTAGCATCTATTTCATTTAGGTGATGATATTCCATTGGTTCAGGTGTGTACCCTTCTCCTGGTATTAGCCAACCAGATACATCTTCCTATAAAAAGTTAAGAGAAATGGTTATTTCATATGACCAAAGAAAATGGCTGTTTAAGGCAAACATCAACATATATTACTTTTCAAAGAAATGTTATTTTTAAGAACTAAAATATAGTGAGCTCTCAATCACATGAGTGTAAATCTGAGCTCCCCTGAAATTAATGATGTTCTTCTAGTGTACCTGAGAACAAAATTTCATCCAATAATTGCAGGCATACATTTTTAATGTTTCTTAAATATAACTAATCATCAATTTTTAAAAAGTGTATGCAAACCTCCTACGTTAAAAAAAATCTACATTCTAAAAAACATACATTTATACCGTCATATTTCCATGAATCATTAAAATTTAACAGAAAAAAATACTGCATATGTACAATACAGTTTTGCAATGCTTATAACTTCTTCTTTCTAAACAGTGTTTTTAAATAAGACAAACATGTCCTCATTAAGTTAGAAATCTTCAAATGAAGTCAGTTACCAGAAAGCAAATCAAAAACTAAACCTCAGACTTCTTGACATGTAAAAATTTATTTAAATCTCAAAAATCTCAGAGACAGTAATCAAACTAATATGTCACTGCATAAATAAACAAGAGAAATTTTAAGTCAAAAGGTAGTTTTAAAAAAAGTTTCAAATGCTTGAAAATATAGGCTCTGAATAAAGGCTCTCCTTCAAACATAAATACCACCTCATTAATGTAATGTATATGTGAGTTCAAGGGTGTGCATAAGCTTCACATTATAACTTCTCCCCAAGAAATCAGATGCCACAGCTAGCACACCAGTGTTATCTGATAAGCAGAGTGGGAACAGGACAGAAATAAGCAGAATCAAGACAAAAGACTAGCTGAAGGGGAGAAGAATCATGAGGGCCTGCTTTTGTGAATGTCGGGCATACAACTGTATGCAAAAACATGTAGTTTGTTTAAGTTAGTATCTGAATCTTTCCTGCACCATAAAACATCATTTAGGGCATGAACAAGACTCTACCATCTCTATCATGCTGTTTGCTCAAATAGCTACCTTGCTGTGTTTCTATACAGTAATTTTTTTTACAGGGATAGGTCCTTGGCCTATCACTCAACCCCTTTTCATCTGGTCCCTATGCTTTGAGCTTGGGTGGCTCTACCAGGAAAGAAAGTCACTGAAACACACAGGCTTTCTCACTGTGTTAAGGTGCAGTTCCAAGAGGACACATGTCTAGTGACACTTTAAACTGGCCATTTAGACACTCAGTTGGGTACCTATGGCAAAATTACACTCTAACACTGGTGTAAATTGACTCAGTGCTTTACTCTGGATTTACAGCAGTGAACTTTACAGTGGTATTTAAATCCCAGTTTTTGGAGGGTAGATGGGAGGGGAAATCAGGTCTCGAGTGACTAAGCATGAAGAAATCATTAGTTAATTAATGAATCCTTTCAATAAAGGGCCTAATCCTGCAAGCTTTCTGCATATGGAACTCTCATTGATTTCAGTAGGAGTTCAGCACTGGGGATTTCGCAGGACTGGAGCCATAATCTTTTGTAGACAAATGGTGCTACACAGAAAAAATTGGTCCATGAAATGACACTGGTAAAGGAGAAAATAACTAAATATAGCTTTCATTTATTACTCTAAATAATAAACTGGTATCACTTCAAAGTGACATCTTATAGTAGTTCCGAGGCATTATATTTTTTTTTTAAAATGAAACTTAAAATGTTTTAAATGTAAGTAATTGAATGGATTGGTGAAGATTCTTTAAAACCAATCTCTTGTGTAAATCAATTCACTAGAAAGAAAGTCTCTAACATGCAGTCTGAGAAAAACATACACATCAGTCCTAATTTAGTGCAATTCATGCCAAAAATAATACCTTGCAAACTCTAACTATTGTCTTTCCCTGACAATATCTCTCTATGCAAAAATGGATTATATACCGCAGGCTACAATATGAATTATGTAAGAGAATACACATGGAATTAATAGCAACCAAGAGTTGCCAGAAGTCAGAGGAGTCTGCATACTTTTATGATAAAAACCTGGAATAAACCTGAAAAAAATTAGAAGAGCATGTCAAACTAAATTCAACAGACAACCACAAATTAGTAGCAACATTTACTGTTCTTTTATAACAATACATCATGTCTATATAAAAAACAAGAGCCACCTCAACAAGTCAAAAGTTGGTTCTCTAATGGCTTCTCATACAAGGATGCATTCCAAAACTAACTGGAGGTGAAGGAAGTTACAAAATCACCTTCTGGAACCAATTAATGAAAATATCACATCAGGCTGCAGCTTGCTGAGCAAATGAAAAATTGCAGGGAAATAAGTACACAACATAACTAGTTCCAGTTTAAAATAGCATGTTACGATGGCAAGATGACGTCTAGAAGCAAGTTCAATACATATATAATTTCTCTTGTACTCTCAAAACAGCCTTAGTGATTTTAAGTTTTTCATAAAAAGAAAACTTCTGAGAGTCCTACTGCCAGTTTCCAGTTCATTAAATCAGAACATGCTTTTCCAACAACATAGTAAAGTCTTATTATTATTCTCTTAGAATATTTGAGACAAATTACACTCTTGCAAATTTGATGGTCAAACTACCCTGACAAAGAGCTTTTGAAATGTTTTAAATGATAAGAAATCTCTTTTACAAAGGTTGTAGATCTAAAGGAAAAATCCTATTTGCGTTGACAATTATCTAGCAGAACTGACTGAATGCACAGTTGCTTAATGCAGAATACAATTCACAGACCATTTATGTAACATAGTTATGGCGTCTGATTTTTGGTTTTAACCAATAAACACAGACAATACATCCCTGGGGTTAAAAAAATGAAGGCTGTGTTTATTGGATAAACATTGGAAAAACACTGGTAATGGTTACTTGTGTCTAATGTCTTGCCTACATGGAGCAGTAATGAGGACTACAGGGATGTGATTTCTTAAGCATGCTAATGTGATGCACGTTACTTGGTCCTCATAGGCCCTTCTGGTGCACACTAAAGGTTCCCTAGTGCGCTTTAACATAGTGTCAAGTATCAGAGGGGTAGCCGTGTTAGTCTGGATCTGTAAAAGCAACAAAGAATCCTGTGGCACCTTATAGACTAACAGACGTTTTGCAGCATGAGCTTTCGTGGGTGAATACCCACTTCTTCAGATGCAAGTCATCTGAAGAAGTGGGTATTCACCCACGAAAGCTCATGCTGCAAAACGTCTGTTAGTCTATAAGGTGCCACAGGATTCTTTGTTGCTTTAACATAGTGCTGTTTGAAACAGTACTATGTTAAAATGCACTAGGGAACATTAAAGACGGTTACTCACCGTAGTAACTGTTGGTCTTCAAGATGTGTTGCTCCTATCCATTCCAGTTAGGTGTGCGCGCCGCGCGTGCACGGCATCTCGGAACTTTTTTACCCTAGCAACTCCGGCGGGCCGGCTGGGCACCCCCTGGAGTGGCGCCGCTATGGCGCTGAATATATACCCCAGCCGGCCCGTCCGCTCCTCAGTTCCTTCTTGCCGGCTACTCCGACAGTGGGGAAGGAGGGCGGGTCTGGAATGGATAGGAGCAACACATCTCGAAGAACAACAGTTACTACGGTGAGTAACCGTCTTTTCTTCTTCGAGTGATTGCTCCTATGCATTCCAGTTAGGTGATTCCCAAGCCTTACCTAGGCGGTGGGGTCGGAGTGAGACGTGGCGGAGTGTAATACCGCGGAGCCGAAGGTTGCGTCGTCTCGAGACTGTTGCACCAACGCGTAGTGGGAGGCGAAGGTGTGGACCGAAGACCAGGTGGTCGCTCGACAGATGTCCTGGATGGGGACATGGGCCAGGAAGGCGGCCGACGAGGCGTGCGCTCTCGTGGAGTGAGCGGTGAGGCGGCATGGTGGCACACGAGCAAGCTCGTAGCAGGTCCAGATACACGCTGTGACCCAGGAGGAAATCCGTTGAGAGGATATCGGCTCGCCTTTCATGCGGTCAGCAACCGCTATGAACAGCTGGGGCGAGCGCCGGAAGGGCTTAGTCCGCTCGATGTAGAAAGCGAGCGCCCTGCGGACGTCGAGGGTGTGCAGCTGTTGCTCCCGGGGCGAGGCGTGCGGCTTCGGGAAGAACACCGGGAGGAAGATCTCCTGGTTGAGGTGGAAGGCTGACACCACCTTTGGGAGGAAGGCCGGATGTGGTCGAAGCTGCACCTTGTCCCCGTGGAAGACGGTGTATGGCGGACTAACCATCAGAGCGCGGAGCTCAGAGACTCGCCTCGCTGATGTAATGGCGACGAGGAAGGCCGTCTTCCAGGAGAGGTAGAGCAGGGAGCACGTGGCTAAGGGCTCGAAAGGAGGACCCATCAGCTTGGTCAGCACGAGGTTCAAATCCCAGGTCGGGGCAGGACGCCGCACCGGCGGATACAAGCGGTCCAGGCCTTTAAGGAAGCGGGAAACCATCTGGTTAGAGAAGATGGACCGACCTTCCACGGATGGACGAAAGGCGGACACTGCTGCCAGGTGAACTCTCAAGGAGGAGACCGCAAGACCTTGCTCCTTAAGGTACCAGAGGTAGTCCAGGATGGTAGGGACAGGGACTACGAAGGGATTAAGGCCTCGCTGGTCACACCAGAGCGCGAACCGCTTCCATTTCGCCAGATAGGTGGAGCGAGTGGAAGGCTTTCTGCTCTCTAGTAGGACTTGCTGAGCTGCCGCGGAACAGTCCCTCTCTGCGTGGGTCAACCACTCAGGTACCAAGCTGTAAGATGGAGGGACTGTAGGCTCGGATGGCGGAGTCTGCCGAAGTCCTGAGTAATGAGGTCCGGCCACAACGGGAGGGGGATGGGATCCCAAACGGAGAGCTCGAGCAGCAGGGAGTACCAATGCTGCCTCGGCCAGGCCGGAGCTACGAGAATGACGGTGGCTCTGTCCCTCCGAAGCTTCTGTAATACTCGATGGACGAGCGGGAACGGAGGGAAGGCATAGAGGAGGTGATCCTTCCAGGAATACAGGAAGGCATCCGACAAGGAGCCCGGCGCGTGACCCCGGAACGAGCAGAACAGGTGGCACTTTCTGTTCACCTTGGATGCGAATAGGTCTACTTGGGGAAACCCCCACCTGCGGAAGATTGTGTGCACGACGTCGGGACGGAGAGACCACTCGTGGGAGAAGAAAGACCTGCTGAGATGGTCGGCCAGCGTGTTCTGTACTCCCGGAAGAAAGGACGCTTCTAGGTGAATGGAGTGGGTCACGCAGAAGTCCCACAGGAGCATCGCTTCCTTGCAGAGGAGGGAAGAGCGGGCTCCGCCCTGCTCGTTCACGTAGAACATTGCTGATGTATTGTCCGTGAACACTGTCACACAGCGGCCTTGCAGGTGGGTGCAGAAGGTGCGACAGGCCAGACGGGTCGCTCGCAGCTCGTGGACATTGATGTGCAGAGCGAGCTCCTGGGGCGACCACAGGCCTTGGGTGTGAAGATCGCCCAGGTGAGCCCCCCAACCGAGCGCTGAGGCATCCGTGGTCAGAGTGGCGGACGGGCGAGGAGGGTGGAACGGGACTCCCGTACAGACAGTCTCTGGGTCTAGCCACCAGTTGAGGGACTCGAGGGTTGGCCTGGAGACTGTGACCACCATATCGATGGGATCTCGATGCGGCCGGTACACCGACGCGAGCCAAGTCTGGAACGGGCGGAGGTGAAGCCGCGCGTACGCGGTGACGTACGTGCATGATGCCATGTGGCCCAGGAGGCGGAGGCAGGAGCGCACCATCGGGTTGGGAAGGAGACGAGGTCCTGGATGAGGGAGACCATCGTCTGATGACGAGATTGTGGTAGGCAAGCCCGGGCCAAGGAGGAGTCGAGGACTGCTCCGATAAACTCCACCCGCTGCGACGGGATCAAGGTGGACTTCTCGGTGTTGATGAGAAGACCGAGTCGTCGGAAGAGGGACAGTATGTCCGTCAACTGGCCCATCACCAGCTGCCGAGACTGCCCGCGAACCAGCCAGTCATCGAGATACGGGTAGACATGTATCCGACGACGGCGGAGGGCTGCGGCAACCACCGCCATGCATTTGGTAAATACCCTCGGTGCGGTGGAGAGCCCGAACGGCAACACGGCGAATTGGTAGTGGGCGTTGTTGACCACAAACCGGAGGTAACGTCGATGGGGAGGATAGATTGCGACGTGGAAGTAGGCGTCCTTCATGTCGAGGGCGGCAAACCAGTCTCCCGGATCCAGAGAGGGAATGATGGTCCCCAGGGTGACCATGCGAAACTTGGGCTTGAGCAGGTACTTGTTCAGCTCGCGAAGGTCCAGGATAGGACGTAGCCCTCCTTTCGCTTTGGGGATGAGAAAATAACGGGAGTAGAATCCCCTGCCCCGCCTGTCTTGAGGCACTGTTTCTATGGCACCCACGCTCAACAGAGTCTGGACCTCTTGTAAGAGGACTTGCTCGTGAGAGGGGTCCCTGAAGAGGGACAGGGAGGGTGGGTGGGAAGGCGGGGGCGAAACAAACTGAAGGCGGTATCCCGACTGGACTGTTTGAAGCACCCAGTTGTCTGTTGTTAATTGGGACCACGCCGAAAAGAAATGGGAAAGGCGGTTGTAAAATAAAGGGGAAGGATCCGGTAGGGAGAGTGATGGGCCGTCCTCGAGCGTCCCATCAAAAGGCCCGCTTGGCCCCCTGAGGGGCCTTGGAAGAGGCCTGGCCTTGGCTACGCCTATTGCCGGAAGGACGACGGCGGTTTGTAGCTGGTCGCCAGCTATTATACGGGCGGTAGCGTTGTTGGTTGAAGGACCGGGGGGTTGCTGCCGGAAGGGCCTGCGCTGCGTTGCCGGCGTATGCAACCCGAGGGTGCGGATGGCAATGCGGCCGTCTTTCAGGGTCTGGATCCGGGAATCCGTCTTCTCGGAAAATAGACCCTGCGTGTCAAACGGCAGGTCCTGCAGTGTATATTGCACCTCCGGCGGCAGGGTGGAGGACTGCAGCCAGGCGATGCGCCGCATCGTCACGCCGGAGGCTAAGGTCCGAGCTCCGGAGTCCGCAGCGTCGAGGGCGGCCGTGATGGAGGACCTAGATGATCTCCTTCCCTCGTCTAACATCGCCGCGAACTCCTGGCGGGAGGCTGTTGGCAGGAGCTCTGTAAATTTCGCCAGGGACGCCATGATGTCGAAGACGTACCTGGCGAGGAGGACCATCTGGTTGGCGATACGCATCTGTAGTCCGCCAGCGGAATAGACCTTACGGCCTAACAGGTCCATACATCACGCGTCTTTCGACTTGGGCGCAGGGGCAGGTTGGCCGTGCCTCTCCCTGTCGTTGACCGACTGCACGACTAACGAGTCCGGGGTCGGGTGAATATATAGATACTCGTAGCCCGTGGGAGGGACAGAGTATTTGCGCTCAACCCCACGGGCCGTAGGAGGGATGGACGCAGGCGTCTGCCAGAGTGTGGTGGCATTCTTTTGAATCGTCCGCACGAATGGCAATGCCACTCGCACTGGAGCCTCTGACCCAACGACGTTCGTTATGGGGTCCTCGTCCTCCTGGACCTCCGCCACCGGGAGAGCCATAGCCGTCGCCACACGGCGAAGTAGGTCCTGGTGCGCCTTCAAGTCTATCGGCGGAGGCTCCTTGGTCGACGCTCCGGCCACCGCCTCATCAGGTGAGGACAAGGAGGATAAGCCCTGGACGACCTCCTCCGACGATGGATCTGCTGCCTGCTCGTCAGGAGGGTCGGGCTGCGCGTGCCCCTGGGGTTCAGGCGGTATGGAACCCGCGCCTGGTGGCGAAGGGGCCGGTCGGCTGATTGTCGCCTCTGGAACCCTGCGCTCGGACGCCGGGGCTCTCGGGGGGAATGGCACCCCCTGAGCCTCATACTGGGCCCAGGGAACCCAGAAGCCCCATGGCTGTGCCCCCTGAGGATGGCCCTGTGGGGTAGGTGGCAGGTGGCCGTAGCCGTCTGTCCCGGAAGCAACCGACGCGGGGCGGGATGGCCATGGAGGTGCCGAGGCGCTGACGGAGTGCGCCGCCGAATAAGGCAGTCTGTCCCCGGACGGCAGCGAAGATCGATGCTGGTCCGCTCGGTACCGGGATGGCGACCGGGAGCGACGTCCGTCACGGTGCCGGGAGCTCGACCGGTGCCGGGAGCTCGACCGGTGCTGGGAGCTCGACCTGGAACCGGATCTGCGGTGCCGGGAGCGGCCGCGCGAGTCGCGGTGCCGGGAACGGTGCCGGGACGGAGACCTCAGCCGGTGCCGACGCGACGGCAACCTGGACCTGGTGCGACGCCGGGAGTGCAACCGGTACCGCGATGACGAGCGGTACCGGGACTGCGACCAGCGTCGCGACGGCGATCGGTACCGCGATGGCGAGCGGTGCCGAGATCGCGAGCGACGGGACGGGACGGAGATCTGCCATGGGACCGGGAACGTGACCGGGACCGGGTGTGCCGTCCATGTCGTCTGTCCAGAGAGGGCGGCCGGGTCATTCTGGCCGGCTTTCCCGGCTGGGGGCTGGAGGCTCGGTGCCTCTATGAGCTGAATCAGCTCACGCGCGGAAGAGAATGGCTCCGGCGTAGACAGCAGCCGGGGCTCAACCACGGTCGGTACTGTGGAGCGTGGTGGCGCCGGACTCGATGGCCCTTGCGGCGCCGGAGTCAAAGGCCCGGTGCACGACTTGTGCACGGCCACCGCGGGGGCCGCAGGTGGCGCAATCGTTCTCGCCGAGTCCTCGGCGCGGGCCTTAGCAAGCGCCTTCGCCAGCTTGTGTCTTTTTGAAGGCGAGAGCGAGCGGTGCCGGGTCTTCGTAGCCGCCTTCTGAGGCTGCGGGGCCACGGTGCCTGAGCGGCTTGGTGCCGCCAGTGCGCTCTGCACCGAGGAAGCTCGCGGTGCCGGCGCGGACGGTGCCGGGGGCTGGAGCGACGCTTCCATCAGGAGCTGTTTTAAGCGGATATCCCGCTCCTTGCGAGTTCGCGGTTTGAAGGTGGAACAGAGTAAACACTTATCTGTTCTATGTCCTTCGCCCAGGCAACGGAGGCAGGCGTCGTGCGGGTCTCCGACGGGCATAGGCCTCTGGCACGATGCGCAGGGCTTAAAGCCCGGTGCTCTGGGCATGAGCCCGCACCGGGGGAGGCAAAGGGGGAACCCCTCCCTTAACCTTATCTAAACACTAACTATCTAACTAACAGAACTGTAAAAACTAATCACTAAACTAACTATGTACAAACAAGTAGCGAGAGCTAGGGTTGTGGAGGACAGAGAGCACTCCACAGTTCCAACTGGCCGTCACGGGCGGTAAGAAGGAACTGAGGAGCGGACGGGCCGGCTGGGGTATATATTCAGCGCCATAGTGGCGCCACTCCAGGGGGCGCCCAGCCAGCCCGCCGGAGTTGCTAGGGTAAAAAAGTTCCGAGATGCCGTGCACGCGCAGCGCGCACACCTAACTGGAATGCATAGGAGCAATCACTCGAAGAAGAACAAAGAGATTCTCATTATAAGTTATATTATATACATTACTCATTACAGTATATACAATGGAAATGCCCAGAAGCCCCTTGATTTTAAACATCTACAATAAAACTCAAAAACTGCTAAAAAATAAACCCTGAAAAAACCAAGCTTTAAATATAGTGTGCCAAATTTGTCCTGATTTACATCCCACATAACATCAGTGAAGCCAATGAGATTGGACGGACTGTAAGTCAGGGCAGTATGTGCCTGGCAAAGAGCTGGTCTCCCAAGGTGCACCCTACATGAGGGACGAGCTTTAAACTCACACAGCCTTTAATCTTCCATCTCTGGCACAGGTCTGGCTGTAGGAGAGAGAGCCCTGCCACTGAGTCTGTGGAAGTCCACATCTTCCAGGGCTATCAAAGATCAAAAAGAAAACCACATACATGAACACATACAAAATTACAGCAAGACTCTCTGAAGGAACTAGCAAGCAATAGACTGGTTCAGCACCCACAAGTAAGTCTCTACTAATAGTTCCAAAGTAATGGTTCAGCATCAGGCCCTCCATTCTCTTGAAGGGAGCCTCAACAGGCCGTGGCTCCCTGAGCAGCTCCTGCCTTCTGCTTAACCGTCTCCAAGAATTGAAGGCTTTGCCTAGAGCAGTTCATTAACCCTCACCAGCCAGTGTCAGGTTTATACACCCCATCACAGTGCCCAAAAGTGTTAATCAGTTCTTGAAACAACAAGTATCAGAGCCAATTTGAAACAGTCAAGATTAGTCATTATTTTTTGATAATTTCCTCAAAATCTTCCCTAACAAAGGTCTCAGGAAATGCCTAGGTCAGATTATAAATCAAATGTGGGGAAAAATAATCCATCTCTAGGCTGGTCAGGTCTCAAATGACTAAGGAAAGCATTTTCCTTTCTGTTTTCCCATTTTGGCCATAATATTCACATTTTTTTCTAACGATCATTTAATAAAATAATCCTAAAACTGTCACTCCTATTTTCTCGTGTTTACTGTGTATTAAGTCTGCAGCAATAAACAAGCATTTCCTAATGTGAGCTGCTGAAAGTCTGTCACATACAACAGAAAGTCTCTAATAGGTATCCAAATAACATGGTGACTGGTCCCAATATGAGAACCCAGGTAGACTGTTGTATTTCCATGGCCATGCTGCCATCAGAGTTGGTATAAGAAACAGCTAAAGCATTGCTAGGCTGAATCTTCATTATTCATCCTAAACAGGTGACTCCTGATACACAGAAAACCTTTATTAACTATTTTTGAAGTTGTTTCCTGTTTTAAAAATCTGAGGGACTACACATCTAGAGAGAAGACATAAATCTGCATGTAGTAGAGAATGCCATTTTTCATGTTTGGAAAATGCATTACTATTTTTGATGTTGCCCTCCAAAAAAACTGTTTAAAAGACTTTCAAGTGAAATCATTTCTGAAAGGGTCTCTCTCAGGTTTTTCTTTTGAAAAGTGTGTGCTAGAATGTGGAGCATATTAAAAACAAAAAAAAGAGGGCAGAAGAGGTTTGGGATTCTTTCATTCTGTTTCTATTAGAATCTTAAAATATTTATGTATCCTATTGACTAAAATGTCATTTTCATGCTGCCAAATCTGTTTCAAGCAGATTTGGCAACATGATCTGGTAGTATGCTCTGAACCATTTTCTGCAGGAATAGTTAACACATTGAGGGAAGGGAAGATTGACATAATCTGGTGAACTATACTTTCAAATTTTGTTCTTCTAAAACTCACCAAATTAAAGATAGAGCAAAAGCATCTTCAACTACCTCAGTTCCTCTGAGCCACAGTAGCAGGCAGACCTCAAAACTTGCACCTGGATTTTCATTAGGCCTCCCCTATTGTTTGTAATTTTAGTATTAATCATTGCACACAGTTGATTAATTACAATAATCAGCATAGCTTTTTAAGCATTTCTGGAAGTTTTTGGTTTCTCAGCCCTATTATGCAGCTCCCAGTCAGATGTAATATAGCTTCCTATCCAGAGATTTTACTTGCTTCCAATATGCACACCATCTGCATAGTCTACTTCAGAGTTCAGAGAGAGATTACCCATGTAAATGCTGTGTGATGCAAGTTCCTTTCCCAAGGGCCAGAAAAGAAACTGAGAGGCCAGGTCTTGTCTTCTCATTCCTTGCAGGGCAAAGCTCTGAGCCCTTCTTCAGGGATTAAGAAAAAGTGGATACCCTGATGGGCACTGGTTTCAGAAGATTCTGGTGCTCTGCAGCAACCTGGCACACTTACAAATAGTGGGAATGTGCAGAGGCTACCCGAAGAACCTGCATTCACTTCCAATCCCAATCTCCACCTGAGCACAAAGTGAATGAGTGAGGCTATGGCTACACTTGCACTTCAAAGCGCTGCCATGGCAGCGCTTTGAAGCGCTAAGTGTAATCAAAGCGCCAGCACTAGGAGAGCTGTCCGTACTCCACCTCCCTGTGGGGAATAACGTACAGCGCTGGGAGCCGCGCTGGGGCTTTGAGCACACTGGCGCTTTGCAGCGCCGCAATTTGCAGCGCTGGAGAGGGTGTGTTTTCACACCCTGCTGCAGCGCTGCAAATTTGCAAGTGTAGCCATGCCCAGAGTTTTGTTCATCTTTTGCCCTACCAAACTAGCCCAGTCTGTTTCCTAAAGTCAGCCAACTTACAAATCAACCAACTTACAAAGCTTTCTGGAAACACATTTCCAAGAAGACTTTGTAGATTGCCTGCAATATAAGGTCTTTAATCACAAAGAATGCTTTGTTTGAAAGGTAAATTTCCCTTCTAAAATAATTTGCAATGGATGGAATACAGCTCTGTATTCACACCATACATATTATTGTAATAATCTTTGTACACAGTATGCCTTAATAAGGTACCATTTGAAAACTCATAATTTGCTGGTCAGTACAGTCCTGATAAAACATGTGTGCAACACTGTATGGGAAGTTATACGTTTCCCCTGTATTCCCCAAACTACACAGCTCTGCCCGGGCAGAAGTCAGGTCCGTCATAGACAAAGGAAGGAATGTGTGCTTGCCTTAATCTGCATTTAAGCAGTAAACAGAGTCATCAAGCAGGAAAGAAAAACAAAGGAAATTCATATAGGTGAGAAAACCAGTGGGGAATATCCTTCCAGATAAACTCTTTATCCCCTGTCTGTGTGTTCCATTCTATGCATCCGAAGAAGTGAGCTGCAGCTCACGAAAGCTCATGCTAAAATAAATTTGTTAGTCTTTAAGGTGCCACAAGTACTCCTGTTCTTTTTGCGGATACAGACTAACACGGCTGCTACTCTGAAACCTGTCTTTATCTCCTGGTTCTCAGCTGGAAATGTTTTTCAAGAGGAGGAAAAACTATAAAAAGGAGGGACAAACAGCCCAAGACACCACACACACTCTCTCTCTCTCTCTCTCTCTCTCTCTTTCTCTCTCTCTCTGCCTGCTCATTTCATTCTCTACACATGAGAAGACAAAAGGAAACAGCGGTTGGACTTTGGGAGCGGGGTCCTGACCTGAGAGTTGAGTTGATCAGTAATCTGCTGGAGCATGTGGTGAGAAAGTTTGCTTTGCAACTAAGATAGTTTGTTGAGTAGATATTATTAAGTGTTTTATCTTTATTTTTCTTGTTACCATTTCTGGCTATTATGCCTCATTACTCACAGTCACTTAAAATATCTTTGCAGTTAACACATTTATTTTACTATTTTATCTAACCAAGTGTGTTTAAGTTGGAGTGTCAGGGTACTCTACTCAAAACAAGATGGCTTATTATTCTCTTAAAAGAATAATGGACTTCATATGTTTGTCCTGTCCTGGAGATGGCTGGTCAGTAAACAACATATATTTCTGGGGGAAGATCCCAGACTGGGGGTGGGTTGAGGTCACTATGCAGTACAACCAAGGCTGGTGAGAGCCAGGGTGTAGATGGGCAGCTGCATTTACACATAGACACTCAGGTGGTGGCTTGCATGCCAGAAGGTTGTTTGTGAGCGGCCCAGATAGGAGCTACTACAGTAAGGCATTGTAGGGCACCCAATGTTGCAGGACAGGTGTGACAAATCCTCCCACTGATCTGGATTATGGCCTGGTATGTCACAACAACATTACACTATTAGAAATGTATGGCATTATAATGTTTCAATGGTACAATGCAGCAAAATACTGTTAGAGAATTCCTGGCTTATAAACTTCAACACAGTTATACCTCTGGACATTGCTTAATCTCAACCTCACTCCCATTCAATTGATGGTAGTAGGACAGTATATGCTTATAACTTCTATGGTGATCCCATCACAAATGGATATAATATTGTTGTCTTCCTTACCCATAATGCTTGTTGAGCAATGAACATAACATGGTGTGCATCTAATGCAGTCATATTCAACTTTAGGGAAATTGATGGTAACGTGTTACCAGAAAAAAAGATGGCACAATAATTTACAGTACTCAGCTAAATTTTTAAAAAGTAGTAGAATCTGATACTATTAAGAGATGAAAACACTGTTCACTTATTTCCCAATCATATATTAACTTTGAAACTTTACATTTAAAAAAATTACAGAAGCTAAACAAAGAGTAAATAGTGTAAATCACACTTTTCCCCTTAAACCTACTATCTTAAATATGCAGTAAAACCTGAAAAGAAAGACAAAGGTAGAGATTTATAGTTTGATAATTGGATCAGACCAGTGGGCCATCTAGCCCAATGTCCCATCTTCCAACGCCGGCCAGTGCCAGATGCTTCAGAAAGAATGAACAAGGCACTTTATCAAGTGCTCTAGTCTCAGCTTCTGGCAATCAGAGGTTTAGGGACACCCAGAGCATGGGGTTGCATCCATGGCTATCTTGGCTAATAGCCATTGATGGACCTAGCCTCTGGCTATGGCTACATTAGCGCTTCAAAGCGCTGCCGCGGCAGCGCTCCCGCGGCAGCGCTTTGAAGCGCTAAGTGTAGTCAAAGCCCCAGCGCTGGGAGAAAGCTCTCCCAGCGCTGTCCGTACTCCAGCTCCCTGTGGGGAATAACGGACAGCGCTGGGAGCCGCGCTCCCAGCGCTGGGGCTTTGACTACACTGGCGCTTTGTAGCGCTGCAATTTGCAGCGCTGCAGAGGGTGTTTTTTCACACCCTGCTGCAGCGCTGCAAATTTGCAAGTGTAGCCATACCCTCTGTGAACTTACTTCTTTTTTGAGCCCAATTATACTTTTGACCTTCACGACATCCCCTGGCAACAATTTCCACAGGGTGATTGTGTTGTGTGAAGAAGTACTCACCTGATGCTTTTTAATTTCATTGGGTGACCCCTGGTTTTTGTGAAGAGGTAAATAACACATCCCTATTCACTTTTCCCACATCATCCATGATTTGATAGAGCTCTATCCTATGCCCCCTTAGTTGTCTCTTTTCTAAGCTGAACAGCTCCAGTCTTTTTAACCTCTTCTTGTATGAAAGCCATTCTGTACCCATAATAATTTTTGTTGCCCTTTTCTGTACTTTTTCCAATTCTAATACATCTTTTTTGAGATTAGGCAATCAGAACTAGATGCAGTATTTAAGGGGTAGGTATACCAAGGGTTTACATAGTGGCATTATGATATTTTCTGTCTTCTTATCTATCCCTTTCCTAATGGTTCCTAACATGGTTAGGTTTTTTGACTGCCACTGCACATTGAGCAGATGTTGTCAGAGAACAATCCATAATGACTCCAAGATCTCTTTCCTGAGTGGTAACTACTAATTACTGACCCCATCACTTTGTATGTATAGGTTAAATTATGTGTTAGAATATGCATTACTTTGCACTTACCAACACTGAATTTCATCTGCCATTTGTTGCCCTGTCACCCAGTTTTGTGAGACTCTTTTGTGACTCTTCATGGTTTGCTTTGGACTTTGATTTTGTATCATCTGCAAACTTTGAGGTAAACTCACTGTTTACCTCCTTTGCCATATCATAAACATCCATGAAAATCCAGTCATGACTCAATGCAAATTAAAATCATCATACCTCAATGCCTTGAAGTTCATTGCCATTGTCTTCTATATCTTTCAACAGCTCAACCAATCTTTTCTTCTCTTCTGCTAGCATAACCAGTTGGCTCCCTGAATCCTTTGCCAGCTGAAATATTTATGGATAGAAAGCATTAAAAATAAAACTATAAAACTGGGTTTGCTCACAATACTGACAATGGAAAACAGGTTTTCATTTCTGTGCTACTAGTTAAAACCCAAAACCTAGCTGATCTAAACCATTCACAAATCTAGTGGCCTGTAAGAAGTAAATTAGTATTCTTATTCCTGTTCATGGCACAGAAGTGTGCACACATCAAAAAACCTCTACCACATCTGGCAACCTTGTTGCAGAGAATGTTAGCAGATGGGTCAAGAACTAAATGATGCATGGAAAGTAAACTGCCCTATGTTAGCAGTAAAGTGCTCCTCTCCATCAGGGTTGAGAAATACTGGCTGAACGGTATAGGACACGTTGCTGTGCCATAGCCTTTGCAACAACTGTTCTGTAGATAGAGAATTTCAAGTCATTCAGTGTCCACCCATTATTTTTTAAGAACACCAAACATCATTTTTTCTTTTTTTAGAAACAGGTTATAAAGAAGTACTTGTCTACAAAATGTATGGGCTGTGGCCAGGCACAGATTGGAAAATATAAACTTTCTCATTGTATGACCATCTAAAAGCAAATGGGGAAATGGGGATCTAATCTGCAAATTTGGGCAACCAGTGAAGGATGAATACTCAGGAGCACTTTGCAATGAGCAACAAATTTTTGTAGTATAATGTTGTTCATTTAATCTTGATTAACTTTTACAGAGTTAATAATGGGACGTGTCTTGATCAAGAAACCAACCTATTTGTAGAAGTGTGTATACACTGTCACTTTTTTTTTTTTTGGCAATGCATTTAGTATACATCAGTAACTCCCTAATCTTTTAGTAATTTTAGTCCTTAACACATACCTCGATATTCTTTTTAATAAAATCTTGACTATTTTTACTTCTGGTGTCACTTTTATGGTGTGTTTTTCCTGTTACTTTCAGTGAGCCACTTGTTTCGATTTCATTTAGATGGTCTGTAGTTAAAAAAAAAACAGTTGCAAAAATGTGATTGTTGCCTCTCCAACAGACAAAATCAATAATTTCTATTTTCATTATTATTTATTATATTTATAGTATTGAAAGTATTACTTATATTTACCATTAGAAACTATTATCATAACCATTTCAACAGTTAAATATGGTACATGCAAGTTTTTCAGGGTGCCCATTTAGCAAAGTTATTTCTTATATAAGATTATAGTTTTGTGAAGGCCAAAATATTTTTTATGGAGATCTGACCTCAAAAATGTTAAACACATTGCCATGATTTTAAACCCATTCTTTTTAAACCTCTTACTGTTTGAACTATATCACCAGTATTAGATAAATTAAGTGGTGATTTTTTCGGAAAGCATGCAACTGTTTGGGGATATTTCAAGCAGATTGCTTAAATGAAACAGCTGAAAAACAGATGAGGTCTTTGATGTTCTACAGTCCCTTGTTGTAACAATTTTTGTTTTAAAACTCACCTTAAATCTCTGCAAGTTATGAAACAAACATGGTTTCTTAGTAACAGTCTTAAATATATTATGTGTGATCATTACATTTAAAGATATATTCTTATAAGCAGATCAGATTATTTAGAAAGTAGCACACTGAACATTTAATTCACCCTCAAGCTATTTTCAGATTTAATGTTTTCTGAATAGTTTCTCCAAAAGCCATATGAAAAGACAATATATGGTATGTGCCATGCAGAGATTTCTAATAATTTTAAAGTGGTAATTCTTTCATGACTTTGGAATGATCCAGATTCCAAAGATTTATAAATGACAAAACTAAACAATCACATTTAATGTCCTATAAATCTCACAAATTGATCTGTTCTCCTGCATACCTAATAGTTCTCTTTTTTTCTTTGATCTTGGGGTTAGACACAAGTTTGGGGATTATTTGATTATAAAACTAGAATGTGCTTCCTTATCATTGGATTTATAAAAAGATTAACTATCGCAGCCTCTAGGAGCAAATACATTACAATTAAAGAATATGCAATCTGACCAAAAAAGGCAATTAAAAGAAAGCTCACTGGATCATATAAGACATTCTACCTACTCCTCCACACAGAAGTCTTAGGGTATGTCTACACTACGAAATTAAATCAATTTTATAGAAGTAGATTTTTAGAAATTTATTTTATACCGTTGATTGTGTATGTCCCCACTAAGCACATGAAGTCGGCAGAGTGCATCCTCACTATCGCGACTAGCATTGACTTATGGAGCGGTGCACAGTGGGTAGCTATCCCACAGTTCCCGCAGTCTCTGCCAGCCATTGGAATTCTGGGTTAAGCTTCCAATGCCTGATGGGGCAAAAACATTGTCGTGGGTGGTTTTGGGTACATGTCGTCAGTCGCCCCTCCCTCCGTGAAAGAACAGCTGTCAATTGTTTCACACCTCTTTTCCTGGGTTACCCATGCAGACGCCATACCACGGCAAGCATGGAGCCCACTCAGCTCACTGTCACACACTTTAAAAGCTCGCTGGTGCTGTTTGCTGACTAGGTCAGACCTCAGCGCAACCAACATTCCCATTGTTATTGCTGCTTCCTGTGTGCTCCATAATATCTGTGAGAGTAAGGGGGAAATGTTGTTTATGGCGGGGTGGGAGGTTGAGGCAAATCGCCTGGCATCCAATTTTGAGCAACCAGACACCAGGGCGATTAGAAGAGCACAGCAAGGCGTGCTGCGCATCAGAGAGGCTTTGAAAACCAGTTTCATGACTGGCCAGGCTACGGTGTTACAGTTGTGTGTGTTTCTCCTTGATGCAAACCCACCCCCTTTGTTGATTTTAATTCCGTGTAAGACAACCACCCACCCTTTTCGAAATAAAGTAACTATTGTTTTGAAACCATGCATTCTTTCTTTATTAATTAAAAAAAATGAGATAACGGACAAGGTAGCCCAGGTGAGGTAAGGGAGGAGGGAAGTACACGGCCACATTGCTTACTGTAGCCACACTAAAAATCAAACTGTTTGAATGACAGCCTTCTGCTGCTTGGGCCATCCTCTGGAGTGGAGTGGCTGGGTGCCTGGAGCCTCCCCACCCCTCGCGTTCTTGGGCGTCTGGGTGAGGAGGCTATGGAACATGGAGAGGAGGGTAGGCGGTTATACAGTGGATGCAGCAGGGGTCTGTGCTCTTGCTGGCTTTCCTCAGCATCGCATCCTGCCTCCGCTCTTCATGCTCGTTTAATTCTTTCCTGGCCTCTGCCACTGAATGCTTCCATGCATTAAGCTGTGCCCTATCAGCGCGGGAGGACTGCATGAGCTCGGAAAACATGTCATCGCGAGAGCATTTTTTTCACCTTCTAATCTGCAATAACCTCAAGGACGGAGATGATAGGGGGAGCATAGAAACATCTACGCTCTATGATTCGGGGGGGACTTCAGCAGTTTCTCATTGGAGTCTGTTTTTGAAGTCTTTCTGTTGCAAAATTGCCACCTTCAGGTCTGTTACTGAGTGACCAGAGAGGTTGAAGTGTTCTCAATAGTGCCACAATAGTATTATAAGCAATAGCATCTAAACAACAGACAAACCTAAAAGAACTAGCAAGGATGTCTGATCTTTGTCAGGAGATCCTCAAACATCAAGACAAGTGCAGTCTGTACCATAATCAGTTTAATAGAAAACAAAACAAAAAAAACACTAAACTGAAAGAGATTAAGGAAGTCTGAAGATGTCAAACAGGGCCAGAGAACCTTGACCCAAAATAGGAACATTAGAGACTGGGTAATACTGCACTTTGCATCAACTGCCAGATTTGAGAGATGGTTTCTTGAGCATAGGCCTAATAATTGTACACGTAAGGGAAGATGGTGCCTCATAGTAAGTGTATGACTCAGTCAGGAGCACTTTAATTACCTGAAAATCAACAACGAATCCTACAAAAAGTGGAAACATGTACAAATGTAAGGATGAATACAAAAGAACAGCACAAGCATATAGGGACAAAATCAAAAAGGCTAAGGCAAAATGATTTACATCTAGCAAGAGACATAACGTACAATAAGAACAGGTTCTTTATATACATTAGGAGCAAGAGAAAGACACAGGAAAGTGTAGGTCCTCCACTTAGCAAGGAAGAAGATCTAACAACTGATGATATCAAGAAGGCTTAGGTGTTTAACACCTATTTTGTCTCAGTCTCCATTAAAAAGGTTAATGGTGACCAGTACTCAACACAATTAATATTAACAACAAGAGGAAAGGAACACAAGCCAAAACAGAGAAAGAACTGGTCAAAGAATATTTAGATAAATTAGATGTATTCAAGCTGTTAGGGCGTGATTAAATTCACCTTAGGTTACTTAGAGAACTAGCTGAAGTAATCTCTGAAGCATTAAAAATTATCTTTGAGAACTCATGGACGACAGGTGAGGTGCCAGAGGACTGGAGAGGGACAAACATAGTATCTAGCTTTCAAAAGGGAAACAAAGAGGATCTGGGGAATTACAGACCAGTCAGCCTAACTGGAACAAATTATTAAACATTCATTTTGTTGTAAGCACCCAGAGGATAACAGGATTATAAGGAATAACCACCATGGATTGGTCAAGAACAAATCATGCCAAACCAACCTAATTTCCTTCTTCGACAGAGTTACTGGCCCAGTGAATTGGGGGGAAGCAGTACAGGTGATATATCTTGATTTCAGTAAGGCTTTAGACACAGTCCCACATGACATTCTCAAAAGCAAACTAGAGAAATATGATCTAGATAAAATTACTGTAAGGCTGGAGAACAACTATTTGAAAGACCATACTCAAAAGTGTAGTTATCAACGGTTTGCTCAAACTAGGTGGCAGATAGTATATAGCTGGACTTCACCTTGGAGTGGAAAGTATGCTTATAAAATCTGCAGATGACACCAAGCTGAGAGGGGTTTCAAGCCCTTTGGAGGACAGGATTAGAATTCAAAATTACCTTGAAAAACTGGAGAATTGGTTTGAATTCAACAAGATGACATTCAATAAAGACAAGTGCAAAGTACTTCCCTTAGGAAGGAAAAATCAAATGCACAATTACAAAATGGGGAATAGCTGATGAGGTGGTAGTACTGCTGAAAAGGATCTGGAGGTTACAGTGCCTCACAAATTGAATATGAATCAACACCATGATGCAATTGCAAAGGTGGCTAGTATTCTGGGGTGTTTTAACAGGAGTGTCATATGTAAGACACAGGAGGTAATTGCCCTGCTCTACTCGGCACTGGTGAGGCCACAGCGGGAGTATTTTGGGCACCACACTTCAGGAAATATGTGGACAAACTGGAGAGAGTCCAGAGGAGAGCAACAAAAATGAGAAAAGGTTTAGAAAGCCTGACCTAGGAAGAAATGTTACACAAAAATGGGCATATTAAGTCATGAAAAAAGAAGACTGAGGGGGGACCTGCTAAAAGTCTTCAGACATGTTCAGGGCTGTTATAAAGAGGATGGTGATCAATTGTTCTCTATGTCCACTGGAATTAGGACAAGAAGTAAAGATCTTAATCTACAGCAAGGAAGATTTATGTTCAATATTAAAACTCTGGAATAGGCTTCCATGGAGGTTGTGGAATCACCATCATTGAGTTTTAAGAACAGGTTAGACAAATACCTGTCACAGATGGTTTAGGTTTTAACTGGTGGTGCCTCAATGCAGGGCCTGGACTTGATACTTCTAGAAGACCCTTTCAGCTACACATTTCTATGATCCTATGATTAGCAATATTAGATTAATAACAGAGATAAATTTTATACAATTTCCAAAAAAAACCACATTGTTGATAAACTCCTAAATTTTTCAATCAGATTGTAAGCTTGTATTACCTATTTATATTACATACATTATAGGAATGTTATGTTTTCCAACATCTATTTGGCACACAATGCTTCCCTTTCAGCCTTGATTTTTTGGAACATTTTACTCATTCAAATCCAGAATATAAAAGCTCATTACATAATTATAGGACTGTAATAAGGGCTTACCCTGTACAGCTTGCTTTTCATTGCGGTCATAATCTTCTGAATTAATTTGTGTGTGAAATACTGAAATAAATATTTCATCTTCTTCAGAATGGGAAGGATCTGTTAATTAGAAGTGTATTGAATAATTGCTGAATACTTATTTAAACCAGATTTTTGTGACTTAACAGTATGATTTATGTACATTTCTCCAAGTTCGATACACTAGAGTCATAGAAGTTTATTATTGGTTTTCTTCAAGTAGTTACAACAATACAATAAAACATTTTACAAGAGATAGAATAGGTGGAGCAAAAGAAAAGACGAGAGGTGAGTAAGAGAGTCAATCTGTGAGTAAAAGAATCATTATGAACAAGGGCAAGTAAGATTGGAAGAAAATATCAAAATGTATTATACCACTTCTGATGTATCTATGAAGTCTGATAGAGGTTTTGAGTAAATAGGATTACACGCTTATTTTTTCTTCTATTGCATTTGCAGGTTTCTACAGGGCTGGTAATTATACGTAAGTGATACAGCCTGGGGCCAAAATGTTCAAAAGCTTCAGTAGACATGAATAGCCATTTGGGGAATCATCTAGAGGTTCAATTGAAAGTTAAGTGCCCAGGGGATTTTCACAGCGGGTGTCTAGCTGTGCCCAAGTTGTCAGAAATCCAACTGGCCTCTGTCAGGAGTGTGATCTGGGAGAAATGGGTGCCAAACATCCCAGTGCTCAAGAGCTGCTTCAAGTACTCCAAGTGTTAGTAATGCTCCTGGCAAGAATTAGCCAGGGAGTGCAGGTTAAGGAGAAGCCCCTCACTGGCTGCTCTGCAACCTGTGCACACTTAAAGAGCACATACTGTAAGGATTCCCCATACATTTGAGAGCTATAACTAATATGAACTAAACAACAAATTAATACTATCCTTCCCAGCTGAAAGCATGATGATGATTGTCATTTAGTAACAACTGAATGAGAGTTTTATAGCTGCAAAGTCTAATTTCTGCCACAATTAGGACAAATGTGTTTCTGCGGCTAGAGAGGTTGAGACACAAGTGGATGGATATAAGTGATTTTGTAGATGTAGCTGGCATTTGATACTCTAATAACTCTTTTCAAAAGAGACTACTTTCAAAACAGCCTCCCTTGCATCATTTGTTGTCATCAAATAAAATAAAAGCTAAATATTCAAGCGCCAAAAGACAAAGTTAATTTTGTTCAGTTCTTTATTTTCAACCAGGGAAAGTTCCTCTGCTGCCAATCATACAAAATGACCTGATGAACAAAAAGTGTTAACATTCTACATAAAACCTTGAGTCAAGGAGGACTCTGGAAAAAATCTACACTATGCACAGAGCTGTCCTGGTGCCATGCACCAAAATCCACATGACCCATACAGCAGTAGTTACCTTTGAAAAGAAAAAGGAAGTGCAGTGTGGAGTTTGTTAAGAATAACCTCATAAACAAATTTTCTTTCCATATTTTAAAGGTTAAGAGACCTAGTATAGCATATTCTTTTTATTAGATGCTGACACCTACTGGACAGTTTTAAATTACTGTAAAGCTGATTTGTAAATCTTGTGGTTTTTGCCCCTGAACAGTAAACTAAATAAATGTTATGCAGTTATTGATGTAAAAATCCTCTTCTCCTGTGTATACTTCTTTACCATTTTCAAAAAGTCCAACACAGAATGGTATAATTCAGTTATAAAACTACACAAAGTCACAACAGGTCTGACATTAATGGTCAGACAACCATACAAAAAACCTTTCTGACAGAAAAAAAAATTATAATCCAAGATGATTCCAAGTAAAGATTCTCTCATTAAATTTTGTAACAGTCAATAATATAATATTTTTAAGTTTGGAGTACACGAGGTGGTGAGAATCAAAATTCTACAGTACAACAGGCTACCAAAAGACAACTTTTATTTAAGAGGTTGAAATATCTTTTAGATTACAGAGGTCAAAAATTTGTACTCCAAGAAATCTTTCCCCAACCAAAAAGAAAAAGTCTGTGTTTAAAAGCTGGACAAAACAATTAATAAATTTGAGAGCAGTATAAGCATTGCCAAAGTAATTCAGTGCAAAGCACAGTCAAAATCAAAGGTGGTAAGAGCAAAGCAGGTGTATTTGCTGCATTTTAAATGCAAAAGAGTTATTTTTTAATTATTCTTTGCAACAACACTGCATAGCCAACTACCCCACAGAATGCTGTGTGTAACTTCAAAAAGTTGTCTGATCCTGGATTTAATAACCAGAAAGTTAAAATTCATTAAGGTATATTTTTGAAACTCTGAATCTGATTATTGTTGTAATCAGAGGTTTACTTAGCGTGCTGTACGATAGCATCTCAATGCACTGGAATTCCAGTTCCATTTGAAATGTTCCGGAGTAGCCAGGTAAAGAGTGTTATAGGCTGTGGGTTAAATATCCTTGGTTTCAGTAAAGCAGCCCACTTATTTTCCAGATTTCTTTCTACAGTGCTTTAATGTCATTCCTTCTGAGAAGCAGAAGCAGCAGTATTCAGAGCATTTGCTGGGACAACCTTCCTTTTCAATAGGATAGTTATGGCCACAGCCTCACACCACAGGAGACCATATATCTGCTCTGCTGGATAGCGCCTTTTAAAAATGTTTAGCTTTGCTGATGAATTTCCAGATAAGGCTGAATGGTTAGGGATCAAAGGTCAAAATGTAAATGTGAGGGATAAAAAATGAAGATAAAATTGCCAATAGTTGGATTCTGAAGACACATACAGGGTTCTGTACAGATTTCAATAAAATGGCGTTCGCCAACTCAGTCTATAAAACAGCTTAGAATTTTTTTTTCTAACATCAGCCCTGATTTATCTATCACAGACATAAGTTATTCACATTTTTCCTACCTTGCTGCTACTTAGTTAAACCTTCAAGGCTACCCAGTCATTTGAAATACTGCAGAATTATTGCAAATAAAAATCTGTAAAGTAATACTGCCTTGAGAAGGCATGTGCAGCAGCAAAAATACTTTTTACTCAGTTTGAGGTTTAGAAAAATTGTCTTTTCAAGTTTTTACGTGTAAGGACTATTTTATTGATAAAAGTTTAAAACTGCACTTGTTATGGAAAACATTTTATTCTATTTTAATAGTAGTGATAATTTAGAATTTACAGAAATATAGCTATAATCAACATATAAAATAATCTTATGAGATATTTATCATTTACCTGTTTTACTTACTTACCAACAGTCTCCTGCAATGAGGAGGTCAAAGCTAAAAAGTTGTTTGTATTTTCTATCTCCTCTTGAGTTCCTGAAGCACTTAGTGAGGTTACAGACTATTTAAAAGAGGGAAAATATGAAAATATAAGATGGCAGCAAATATATGATCAGATTGGAATTACGGTAAAATACTTTTCCTGATGACCTATCAGAGCCCCAAGTCTAGCAAACTTCAGATTACACACCAAAAGCCTTTTTTGTCAATCAAGCTTTTGGGTGAACATTATTTTCTTACTAAAAAGAACAGGAGTACTTGTGGCACCTTAAAGACTAACAAATTTATTTTAGCATGAGCTTTCGTGAGCTACAGCTCACTTCTTCGGATGCATAGAATGGAACATACAGACAGGAGATATTTATACATACAGAGAACATGAAAAGGTGGAAGTATGCATAACAACAGGAAAAGTCTAATCAATTGAGATGAGCTATCATCATCAGGAGGAAAAAAACTTTTTGAAGTTTTTCTCTTGCTTTTTTGCATGATTTGAATGTCTTAGACCCTCTGAGCATTTATGAAAGTAGCACAGATTTTTAAGCCCTGTATACTCTTATAATTATTGTACATCATCTATATATGGATTATAGGAACTACTATATAGTTTTATACATACATAAATTTGAATCCTGGTAGACTTGCAGTATGATTTACATGGCATATACTGCTTTACCATTTCAAACCAAATTTTATACATATTATATGCAGGGCTGGTAGCACTGCCTATTATTAACATTGCAAGACACTTACCAATATAAGACTATTTTCACCTACTCATAACCTTGCCTAAATATAACTGTTTGGTCTGAAATTTCCCAGACTTCAAGCTGATTTTTTTGAAAGTTTCAGCCAAAATAGTTCAACCATTTCTGAGAATGAGGTTCTGGGAAAATATGTACTGTAATGTTAACAAAATTCTGGTGACTTTTGGTGAGAAGCTCTAGTATTCCCACACACTGGAGCAGGGACTTGAAAGGGCTGGGCTTTTTGTCAGGAATGTAACTTTTATTGTTAGGCCAAGTTATAAGTCTTTGAAAAATTTCAGTCCACACATGCTCAGCAGAGACTTCTTAGGGTTTAGCAGCTAAAATCTCTGAAGAGTCTGTGTGCACTTATTCCCTCACAGCTCCAACATGTGATTGGACAGTGCATGGTGCCATCACCACAGAGCAAGTGAGCATGCTCCACACCAAGAAACAGATTGGGACACAAAAAATGGTGAGATTGGGACTGGCTGGGCAAAACACTGAGAATCAGTTGTCTGGGGGTTAGGAGAACACTGTGCTAGACACCCCTGATCTGTGCTGGAGAGCCCAGGCAGCAGCTGAGAAAACTTGACATTCTTGTCAGTTTCGCCACTGCTATGGTGAAACTAAAAAGAATGTTAATTTCATATATTTCCTTTCAAGAAAATCATGTTTTTGTGTTTCCGAAAATAAATTCTGATCCCACTGAGGGGTACCAAAGGAAACTGCACCATCTGCTCAAGAAACTCCCGGAAGAAGTACTGGAACAAATCTACATAGACACACCCCTAGATCCCCGACCAGGGTATTCTATCTGCTATTCAAGATCCATAAACCTGGAAATCCTGGACGCCCCATCATCTCAAGCATTGGCAACCTGACAGCAGGATTGTCTGGCTATGTGGACTCTCTCCTCAGGCCCTATGCTACCAGCACTCCCAGCTATCTTCAAGACACCACTGACTTCCTGAGGAAACTACAATCCATTGGTGATCTTCCAGAAAACACCATCCTAGCCACTATGGATGTAGAAGCCCTCTACACCAACATTCCACACAAAGATGGACTACAAACTGTTAGGAACAATATCCCCAATAATGTCACAGCAAACCTGGTGGCTGAGCTTTGTGACTTTGTCCTCACCCATAACTATTTCAGATTTGGAGACAATTTATACCTTCAAGTCAGCAGCACTGCTATTGGTACCCGCATGGCCTCTCAGTATGCCAACATTTTTATGGCTGACTTAGAATAACGCTTCCTCAGCTCGTCTCCTTATGCCCCTACTCTACTTGGGCTACATTGATGACATCTTCATCATCTGGACACATGGGAAGGAGGCTTTTGAGGAATTCCACCAGGATTTCAACAATTTCCACCCCACCATCAACCTCATCCTGGACCAGTCCACACAAGAGATCCACTTCCCGGACACTACCGTGCAAATAAGCGACGGTCAGATAACCACCACCCTATACTGGAAACCTACTGACCACTATACTTATGTACAAGCCTCCAGCTTTCATCCAGACCACATCACATGATCCATTGTCTACAGCCAAGCCCTAAGATACAACCGCATTTGCTCCAATCCCTCAGACAGAGACAAACACCTACAGGATCTCTATCAAGCATTCTTAAAACTACAGTACCCACCAGGGGAAGTGAAGAAACAGATTGACAGAGCCAGAAGGGTACCCAGAAGTCACCTACTACAGGACAAGCCCAACAAAGAAAGTTACAGAACGCCACTAGCCATCACCTACAGCCCCCAACTAAAACCTCTCCAGTGCATCATCAAGGATCTACAACCTATCCTGAAGGACGATCCCTCACTCTCACAGACCTTGGGAGACAGGCCAGTCCTCGCTTATAGACAGCCCCCCAACCTGAAGCAAATACTCACCAGCAACTACACACCACACAACAGAAACACTAACCCAGGAACCAATCCCTACAGCAAACCTCGTTGCCTACTCTGTCCCCATATCTACTCTAGCGACACTATCAGCCACACAATCAGGAACTCATTCACCTGCACATCTAATGTTATATATGCCATCATGTGCCAGCAATACCCCTGCCATGTACATTGGCCAAATCGGACAGTCTCTATGCAAAAGAATAAATGGACACAAACCAGACATCAAGAATTGTAATATTCAAAAACCAGTAGGAGAACAGTTCAATCTCCCTGGACACTCAATAACAGACTTAAAAGTGGCCATTCTTCAACAAAAAAACCCTTCAAAAACAGACTTCAATGAGAAACTGCAGAACTGGAATTAATTTGCAAACTTGACACCATCAAATTAGGCCTGAATAAAGACTGGGAGTGGCTGGGTCATCACAAAAAATAATTTTCCCTCTGTTGATATCCACCCCTTCTTGTCAACTGTTGGGAATGGGCCACATCCATCCGAACTGAATTGGCCTCGTTAGCACTGACTCCCCACTTGGTAAGGCAACTCCCATCTTTTCATGTGCTGTATATTTATACCTGCCTACTTTTTTTCACTCCATGCATCTGCTGAAGTGGGTTATAGCCCACAAAAGCTTATGCCCAAATAAATTTGTTAGTCTCTAAGGTGCCACAAGGATTCCTCGTTGTTTTGTTTTGGGAGACATTTCTGTAAAATCTGGTTTTGCTCTGAATCAGACCAAAAGCAAATTGCAAAATACCAACATTTTTGGCAAACCAAAACCCCTGAGTTTTGTCCAGCTCTATCAGACGTCCTCATAAGACATGTGATTTCTCTGCCAACAAAAATTGCTCTTCTTTTCATAGAGTGCATAGTAATGGGAGAAGCTGTACCAAAGGTTTTGAATGTCTTTGTTATAATCACCTCTGTAGGTTCTGTTCACATCTACCGTATACATTTCTACTTCCTTTGGATGTCTGGATGCATCCAAAAAAGGACTACAATGCCACTTCATATTATATGAGGAAAATTATGGTGACCTTGTGGATGGAGGCCAGCTTACTTCACTGAACTACCATGTTTGACAGAATGTGTAACTGAGCTTTTACTAAGAGCGTGCTAAGTGCTGAAACCCCTTCGGATAAGGTAATGAGAATGCAAGATACTTTCAGGGAGAAAAGCAAGAGACCTACCAACCATGAAGCTGAAAAGTAGTTTTCTGAGAATTGTAGATGCTACACACAGATCAAATTTGTTACAGGAATCTGCATATTGCCAAAGAACTGATAAGAGTGATGAGTGCTCACGAATTAATTATGTAGCGGTAATGACAAATTCTCATGGGTTTCTTACATTGCCATATGTCTGAAGTTGCTGACTGATCTTTCCAAAAAGTGTTTGCATGAGCCTCTTGGTCAGAACAAACTAAAGAGTGTCCTTTGCTTCAGCTGACAGCCTGACTTTGCCCTGATGTGTGTCCCTTGCAACACCAATATCTAAACCTCAAGAGATACACAGACATCATTTGTGAATTTCCTCTGAAATGCTAGGACAGTGTTTATCATCATCTTAGAATGACTGTCTGTAGTTCCTTCCTCTCAGCTTCCCAGACACAATTTAGACAGCACTGGATATCGGTACAGGCTAGTTCCCTGTTGCACTATGCTTTGTGTGTGCACTGAGAGTTTGAGAGGAGGTTCTAGTTGCAACTAAATCTGATCTGAGAACCAAGACCTGAGGGGTTAATAATAAGATGATTATAATAATGTACAGTTCTTTCTGTTCCCTTTCATGTCAGTGTCCTTCACCAGTCAATAACTATTGAATAATAAACAGTGTTCATGAAACTAGACCAGGGGTTCTCAAACTTCATTGTGCCGTGACCCCCTTCTGACAACAAAAACTACTTCACAACCTTAGGAAGGGGAACTGAAGCCAGAGCCCCACTGCCCTGGGGGGTGGGGAGGAATCCCAAGTCTCACCACTCTGGGCAAGGGGGGCCAAAGCTGCAACCGTCACCCAGGGCTGAAGCCATCAATCTTTTGCTTCGGCTCTGGGCAATGGGGCTCGGGCTTCAGTCCTGGGCCTCAGCAAGTCTAAGCCAGCCTTGGCAACCACATTTGAAGGGGGTCACGACACACAGTTTGAGAACTGCTGAACTAGACTGTTCCCTTCCACAAGATAGCATTCTGAGATAATGTTTTATTGGTAAATATTAAAAAAAAATCACACATTGCTAACCTGAAGTTCTTCCCAAAGTTTTGCCCTCAATTCTCTGCCTTGTTTTTTAATTTCTCTTTCTCTACATTGTTTCTTTGCCAGTATCTTGTCCAATTTATTCATCTTCTTTATCGCTTCTTGAATCCGGGGATCTATATCTTTCTCTTCAGTATTATCTAGATTGGTAGAACTTGCTGTAGATTAGATATAAAATAGAATGTGAGCTTCAAGTTTTTAATAAAATAATCACCAGTCAATAGGAATTATTTGGCAGCAACTTCAGTAGGAATAGGACCATTCACTAGCATATGTTGCTTTCTGTTGGTTGGTTGGTTACAGCAGGAAAGAAATATACAGGTCCTTCTAGAAGATAAAAGAACTTTTCCTTTGTGATAAAAAGATAGCGGTAGATGTTTGTGTTTCTGGCACACAGAACCAGAGTTCTAGTTTGGCAGGTGTGTAATATTTATTCTGGGGAGGTAGTGGTTTATCCATAGCAAAGGTTGTAACCACAATCCCATAATAAGGCTGAAACTCAAAAAAATTCTCATGCTTTCAAATTTTTAAAGGTAAATCTCATTGACAACTAAAATGTGGCCTGAATTTTTTTATGAAATTAAGTCATTTTGAGATCAAGAAAATTTTAAACAGCTCCATTTTTAAAATGCTACAAAGCATCTAAAGTTTTAATATGTTCCTCTACCTACTCAACAAAAAGTTTTGATACCAAAAGATGGGAAACTCAGGTACATTTTGACATTTGATCTGGAAATAAGCAGTTAAGGACATAAACAATAATATGCTTAAGAAATTACCATTATTTCAAAATTAAACAGGATTCTCTGTCAATGATGCCAACAGAGAAATATATATTTGTGATCAACCTCTGAACAGGTCTGGTCTTCTTTTCTAAATTGAAAGGAAATTTCAGGATCTAGTAAGATAGTTCTTCTGCAGGCATTCCCCAACTAAAATTGCCCCTTTGTTTATAGGAATGTGCATAAGTCCACTTATTTGAAGAGTTAAGAGAGGAAGAAAGAGCTGACGTGCCCTGCCAAAGTTACATGGAAAACATGTAATAGAGCCAGAACAGAACCCTGATCCAAGGCTTACTATTCACTAGATCAGTGGTCACTAACCACTCTATCATAATTGACTGGTCGATCCTAAAGACTCTCCCAGTCGATCACGATCTCTGGTGGTGCAGCAGGGCTGCCACTAAGCAGCTTGTGCATCCCCCGCAGTCCCGTGGGGGTGGGGGGGTGGAGTGGGTTTCAGCACACTGCTCCTGCATGCAAGCACTGCCCCTGTAGCTCCCATTGGCCAGAAATGGGGAACTGTGGCCAATGGGAGCTGAGGGGAAGGTGCAAGCAAAGAAGGGCAGCACGCAGGGCCACAGGTGTGCGATGGCCCCTTCCAGGAGCAACGTGGGGCAAGGGCAGGCAGGAAGCCTGCCTTAGCCTCGCTGCGCCACCGACCAGGAGCTGCCCACAGTAAGTGCCGTCCGGTGGGAGGCTGCACTTCAAGCCCCAGCCCTGAACCCCCTCCCGGAGCCACACCCCACACTCCCTCCTGCACCCCAACCCCCTGCCCCAGCCCTGACCCCCTCCCAGAGCCAGCACCCCACACTCCCTCCTGCACCCCAACCCCCTGCCCAGCCCTGACCCCGCTCCCAGAGCCAGCACCTACACCCTCTCCTGTACCCCAAACTCCCTCCTGCTCCCCAAGCCCCTGCCCCAGCCCTGACCCCCTCCCAGAGCCAGCACCCCAAACCCCCTCCTGGACCCCAACCCTCTGCCCCAGGCTCAGCCCAGAGCCCCCTCCCACACTGCAAACCTCTCAGCCCCAGCCCACAGCCCGCACCCACTCCCAAACTCCTGCCCCTGCCCCAGCCCGGTGACAGTGAGGGTTGGGGAGAGCAAGCGATGGGCGGGGGATGGAGTGAATGGGGCAGGGCTTCGGGGAAGGGGCAGGGCCTTGGGGAAGGGATGGGGTAGATCCTGCGTTGCCCTTAAATTCAAAAAGTGATCTTGGGCGTAAAAAGGTTGGAGACCATTACACTAGATTATATAGTGCCTCCCTTATGAATTACTTGACAACTCTGGGCTATATCGTCAGTTGGCATAAACTGGTACAGAGCCATAAAAGTCAATGATATATTTTTTTGCTATGAATGGCCTCGTTATCCATATAAATGAGTAATCCATTTTTAATTCCTAAAAAATTATTGGCCTCAATGATATGGAACAACGGTTGCAATCTTAACTATAGAATCACAAGTAGCAATTTTATACTTGGACATGAATTTAACAGCCTAGTAAGGAAAAGTATTATAACAACACTCTTCCACATCCCAGATAGATAATACTTTTTGATTTTCTGATATTTTGGAACCAGATTCACCTTTACAGGGGCTCAGCTGTGCTGGGGGGGAATTCACTACAAGGGAGGATATTAGTGGTTCTGCCAGGGGAAAGCAGCTTTAAAATCCAACTTGGTCTCCATGCCTAAGAGTGCCTCTCCCACCTGGCGTGGACATGTAGAATTACTGAACAAATCCAAATCTTCATCAGACCATTCCTGCCATAGTGGAATGGATGTGGTACAAGTTGCCTAACACTGCTCCAGACACACTTACCACCACTGGGTTCTGCAGACTTGTGTTGACAAAACCCAGAAAGGTGTATCAGGCACTCAGACACCACATCCATCACTATAGTATGAAAACCTAGATAGAATCAAATCCACAAATTTAAACTCTTGACCTTGACACTACACGAACAGTTATTCTTCCTTCCTTTTCTTTTATTTAAAGAACTTAAATTTAAAAAAAACACAACCCTCTTGTACCCTCATTAATTCCCCTCCTGAAATATCACCACCACACACTTCTCTTCCCTCTCCTCACTCCTCCTTTGCCTTTTCTAAGAATCTGTTTTACTGCTCTGTTCACTCAACGCATCTGAAAAATAATACCTTCTTTCACATTGGTTAGTTTCCACTGAGATGTTTTATTGAATTTAGAAGCTTGAGTTTCAACACACTCATCTTCAGAACCTACTGAGCTAGAAATCTATTCTGATAAAAGACCATCACAAAAATATAGATTATTTCATATAACTTAAAATATTTGACTGAAATGTTAAATATCAAAAGAACAAAGTACAATTTTTCTTCCTGACAATCATAAAATACCATCTCTAAAACACTCCACAGCAGATTACTGTCTAGAAAAAGCACATTCCAGCACATTATGACCTTGTGGTTAGAACACAGGACTAGGAATCAAGCAATCTGCTTCAGTCCTGGCCCTACTGAAGAATCTTGATGTGACCTGGAACAAGTCATTTAAGCTTTCTGTGCCTTCATCTCCCTACCTGTAAAATGACAATATATGCTTACTCATGTTTTAGGGTGTGAGAAATATTGGGAAGCTTTATTTTATTAATATTTGTAAAGTGTATTAGCACCGTCCATCTGAAGATCTCCTATAAGTACCAAGTATTATTATTAGAAAATGCAGTACTTCATTTTATTTAAAATATTTCTTTTTCAGATGTATATTGTACGCTTGCAATTGCTAGGCTGCAAAAACTGAGATAACTGACAAATGCTAGGGCACCTGTCATCCATGACTTTTTTTCCTCCTCCAAGTTAATTCATATAAGTGAAAATACGAAATACTAAGAAAAAAGTTCTGCTCTCATATCCATAGGATGAATTTTGACTCCATCATTCTGTTCTTACAGACACAGAATTCCCCATTTGCAGATTCAAGAGTAGAATTTTACCAAATTTCTATAATAGTAGTTGGCATTGCTGACCAACAAGGTAAACTTAGTCATTCTCATACCTGGACGCTCATTAGCATTTTGTATCTGCTGCTGAAAAATGCAGTTAATTTCCCCCTCAGAAGTCTGTTTTCTCATTTTCTTCATTTCATGCTTCTCGCTATCATCATCTTTGTCTTCCTCTACACTGCTGTTTCGTGAATTGTCTTCTTTACGATCAGCTGGTATAGAAACCTAAAAATTATGTAAATTAACAATTTCCACAAAAGTATTAATCTTTTAAAAATACTTTCTTTTCTTTCTTATGACTGCTAATAATAGTGACACCAAACCAGACTTTGAAGTTCTGCAGCTGCTTCTATCCAAGGATCTCAGAGCACTTTACAAATAAAAAAGCTTTACAACACCTCTGTCAGGGACATAGGTATTATCCTCATTTTACATATGAGTGAACTGCGGCACAAAGTGATAAAATGAAGTTGCTCAAAACCTCACAGCAAGTCAATGCAGTACTTGAACTGTGGCATCCTGATTCCCAAACACTGATATAATGCTACACCACACTCCTTGCCCTGAAATTCAAATTTGATTTCAAATATTAATATCTTCACAGTGGGGGCAAACACTGTACTTATGCTGGAATTTGTTGAATAATTAAATAATGACACTGGAGACATCTCTTAATTGTATTCCACTCATTACAGAGCCCTCACCTTAGTCAGGATGTGCTTAATCAGGAATTCCACTTAGCTGAGATCGCCCAAGTGTGTTCAGTTTACAAGTGCAATGACATTTATTCTAACTTGTTTGCAGTGTTAGTTGTAGCCATGTTGGTCCCAGGATATTAGGTAGACAAGATGGATAAAGTAATATTTTTTATTGGACCAACTTCCCTTGGTGAAAGAGACAAGCTTTTGAGCTACACAGAGTTGAAGAAGAGCTCTGTGTAGCTTGAAAGCTTGTCTCTTTCATCAACAGAAGTTGGTCCAATAAAAGATATCGTCACATCTATTCTAACTGTTAACCAGGCAAACACAACCCAGAATCTGAAAGTCAAGTTATGCCCTTTCTGGCTCATGTATCAGCATTAAGCCTGTAAGAAAGTTGTGACTCTTTTTGTTCAAAAGGTGCAGATGCTGTTTGGTATAGTTGTGGTTTTGGTACAGTCAGTTCAAATTTGAGTGGTGTTGCAACTCCATGTGCCAGGCTGCAACACCACTCATTCAAATTTGGCCCAAACACACCTTTAGGGGAGTGGTCAGACCAAATCTGACTGAGAGTCACAACGCCACTCACTCAAATTTGGTCTACCCACCCCTATGAAGGGACAGCTGGGCCAAATTCAAGTGAGTGGTGTTGCAACCTGGCACACAGGGTCACAACACTACTGAAATTTGTGACAACTATAAAAAGTTAAGGTGTATGCTAAAAGCTGAGGTTTCCGCAACAAAATCACAGCCTGCAACTTTCATATACCTTTAATTATCATCAGTAGTAAAAGATTCTGTGGCCCTAAGAACTCCTCAGTGCCAACTGGCAAGGGGGTTACAAGAATATCCTGGTATGTACAATCCGGTGCACTAAAGAATATTAGGTCTTAAATGAAAGCCAGGGTCCCACTGGTCATTAATATCATTGTGAAATGTCCATACAGATCCTATGTAAGGAGTTATGTATATATACTGACAATACATTCATCAAGTCTGTGTGATGTTAGTGCCAGCTCTGGCCAAGGCCATAGGCATTAGTTAAGAACTAACAAACGCATAGCTAGAGACCAAACCAGCTCACCTGTATGTTAGTTTTTTCAAAATAGGTATTAGTCATACAAGGATGTATTCAGTGTTTAGACTCTGTGAAATGCTTGTAAATTGCTGCATGCATTAATCTCACTTGTAAATGTCTGTATTCCATGCCATAAGGAAATATGTAAGCTTTGCTTTATAACTCTGAAAATGTTTGCTCTGAACTTGTGAAGCCAGGCACGGGAATCATCTCCCCTGCCCATTTAGGTGGCCTACCAAGATGAAATGAGACATTAAGGAACATCGTGACACCAAGGATTGGTGAAGGCTCTATCACACCTTAGAAATGTACATGCAAGGGAGCTCATCTCATAGTGGAAGATTAAGGACATGTCTACACTACAAAATTATGTGGACCTATGTTACATCGGCATACAGCTGCCACAGTAATTAAATCACTTTTGCGTGTCCAAACTTCACTCCTCGTATCAGCAGCACATGTCCTCACTAGCAGTGCTTATATCGATGCAGAGAGAAGTTCACCATGGGTACTTATTACACTGTGCAATTTGCCACCATCTAGCAAAGGGTATTTTTGTGAGGTTTGCAATGCCTCATGGGTCCCAAAAGAGTCATGCAGGGCTGACTGGGAGCATGATTTCAACATCCCAAATTGCAGTATTCTCCATCCCATAATTTCATCTGCATCCCATAATGTTTCACACCTTTTTTCAAAATCCCCACAAACCCATGCTTCCTGTCCGTCATCTGCGTCAGAAGCATGGATCCCACACAGCTCTGCACTACTGTGATGAGCATTGCAAGCATAGGGCACCTGATCCTGAAATATTTGCAGAGCCACGGGGAACATGAGTCCGTGGAGGCTAGATAGCAGTGGGATGTAGAAACAATTCAAAGTTGTTGAAGGCATTCATGGGGCAACTGCAGATGGTGGCATGCTGGTGCCGGGCCCAAGAAATGAGCACTGACTGATGGGATAACATTGTCATGCAGATTTGGGATGACAAGCAGTGGCTGCAGAACTTTCAGATGGGCAAGGTCACATTCCTGAATCTGTGTGCAGATCTCACCCCAGTCCTCCAGTGCAGCCACACCAAAATGTGATCTGCACTGAAGTGGTGATTCCTCTGTGGAAACTTATGACACCTGATTGCTACTGATCAGTCAAAAATCAGTTTGGAGTTGAGAAATCCACCATGGGGGCTGTTGTGATGCAAGTGTGCAGGGCCATTAATTGAGTCCTGCTATGAAGGACTGTGAGTCTGTGCAAGTTGCAGGATACAGTGGATGGTTTTGCAGCAATAGGGTTCCCAAACTGTGGTGGGGTGATAGATAGCACATATATCCCTATTTTGATAACTGACCACCTTGCCAGAGAGTACATCAACAAAAAGAGCTACTTTTCTATGTAATGTAAGCGCTGGTGGATCGCTAGGGACACTTTATTGATATCAATGTGGTCTAGTCGGGGAAGATGCATGAGGCTCGCATCTTTCAAAACACAGGACTGTTCAGAAAGCTGCAAGCAGTGACTTTCTTTCCAGACTGGCAGATTAGCACTGGGAATACTGAAGTACCAACAGTGATCCTGGGAGACCCAGCCTACCCCTTATTCCCATGGCTGATGAAGCCGTACCCTGGCAAGGAGCGCTGTAACTACCAGCTCAGCCGCTGCAGAATGATACTTGAATGTTCCTTTGGTCATTTAAAAGGTCGCTGGCACTGTCTACTCATGAGACTGGACGTCAGTGACAAAAGTATTCCACGGGTTATAGCTGCCTGCTGGGTCCTGCATAACATCTATGAAGCAAAGGGGAAAAAGTTTCTGCTGGAATGGAGGGCAGACATGGAACAGCTGTCTGCTGATTTTGAGTGGCTAGATACCAGGGCTATAAGAAGAGCTCAACACAAAGCTGTTTGGCTCAGAGAGGCTTTGAAAGACCATTTCAATAGTGAGCCACAGTAATGTGTGTTGCTGTAATGGGCTCTACCTGGCACTGCTCTTTTGCACCCCAGTATGAATCTTGTAATGAGTGTTGTGTGTGTAGTAATATAACACTGCAAATGCACCTATTACTAGCACCCCAGCCAGCATATATTGTGAACTAATAAAGATGAATTAAGTTTCCATAAATAGAGTTTTATCCCATACCCATACAAACAGACACATTATAACTAAATAAAACTTAAGTAAAGGGAAAAGAACTTCTGAAGGGGGAAAAGAACAGTAATTTCCATTTCAGAAACACATACAACAACTGTGTCTTTTACAGGTCAGTGCATGTACAGCTGTGACTGCCTGTACTTCTCCCCTGGGGTAGAGTGGTAGGCGTAGTGCAGCGGCCCGAGATGCTACACGGAATGTGTGTGTGTAGGGAGGTCCCAGAATACCATTTTCTATGGGCTGCAGAGGAACGTGAGCATGGTACTGTTGAACCTGATGGTCAACAAGAGTCTGCAGCATGTCTGTTTGCTGCTGGAGAAGTGCTAGCATCTCCTGCTGCACTTCCCTGTCCATTTCCCATGTCTTTCTCCTCTCCGCTCTATCCCTGGTCATGCTGTCTGCAGGAGTGATTCTCCAAGCCCAGTGCTCAGTATCCAAAGCAGCAGAGGCTTGCAGGATCTCTTGGAACATGTCATCCCATATCCTCTTCGTTCTCGTCCCTATCTGGTTGAGCCGCTCCACTGGTGTGGATGGAAAGAGCCTCAAGGCCACATTTCCAGCTGCAAAAGATACAATGCACATAGGTACAATTGTGAGTGTATTCACAAGATAAATGGAAACCTGCTATACAGAACTCACTGCCCTTGATCCACACAAGATGCAAGCACTACATTCTCACTTCGCTTTGGGACTGATCGATTACGGTGACAGTCCCAGCTATGGTGAGCATGGCCTTGGGGGAAAGGGGCGAGTTAGGGAAATAAGGGGGCATAGTTCATGGGCATGAGTACATGCATATTGGGCAACTGAACTGAATACTGGCACCGATTTCCACAGGCAGGCATGATTTTAACTGATATCTCACTCCTGAGGGTAACGGAGGCTGAAAGGGAACAGCACCTGCAGGCGTCCAACTGCCGACTGGGGCCATATACTGCTCGGCTGTGTGCTGCAATGATGTCTGATGACGTAATCGCTGAGTGGCATGGGAAAGCATCCTATTGCAGCAGAAGAAATCAGGCAGCCCTCCCAGAAACCTTCAGCAGAGAACTGCAGACTACCTCCAGGAAAGTTTCCTTGAGATCTCTGGAGGATTCATAGGACGTTCCAGTGCACATAAACAAACTGTTTCCTGGGGATCCCTCTGCTGAACTCCACAGGGGAATGAAAAGCAGATGGCAACTCTACTTCTAGTGGTTGTTTCACTACCTCATCTAGCATAAGTAAAAAAAAAGAGTAAATCAACATGTATGTCTTGGTACTTTGTGGGTTCCATCCCTGCAATATCAAAGGAAACTGCATACTTACCAAAAGTTCCTTTCCCTGTATCACGCTCGCCTGTCCTGGACTGCACAGGATTCAAAAACATGTCCTGTCTTGCTGCACAGCTGGATTCATTGGTCGCTTGTTCCTCATATTCCTCCTGCTCTTCACTGGTCACAGTGGGGGCCTATAACACTTCCTAACTATCCATGGGACTCTTTTGGGTGGTGGTGGGGTCTCATCCGAGGATGATATGCAGCTCTGTGTAAAAGCAGCAGGTCAATGGCTCCACACCAGGGCAATTATTAACCTCCCTTGCCTTCTGGTTTGCCAGCTGCATCTCCTTGGCTTTCATGCTGCTGCTCCCTTTTATAGCCCTCCTCCTCCATGACCCGAGCAATCTGCTCGTAGATGTCGACATTTCTATGGCTGGATTGGAGCTGTGCCTGCACCGCCTCTTCTCCTCACAGACTCAGGAGATCAAACACCTCTTGTGCACTCCAGGCAAGAGCACATCTGCAGCGTGGAACCAGCATGGTCAGCTAGGAAGTTGTCAGGTATGCTTGAGAGTCGCTATGTGAGCTCTCCAAGCTGAGCAAACATGGAATGCCATTTCAAAAATTCACAGGGCTTTAAAGGGGAGAGGCAGCTTCCTGTGTACCTGGCCACTGGGCAGCAGAATTCAAAATGGTGACCAGAATGGGGTCAAGGTAGGGCATTGTGGGACACCTCCTGGAGGCCACTAACAGTCGATGTCAATCTAAACTCTACGCCGCTTGTGGAGGTGGAATTAAGTTGGCATAGCAGGTAAGTTACATCAGCGGGAGCAAAATTTTAGTGAAGACACTAACATGGTTATGTCTATGTAAGTCAGTCTAACTCTGTTGTGTAGGCCTAACTGTAAAAGATAAAACAGGGTCACAAGAGAATTTTTCACCTCTTTGCTGTTTGAACTCTTACAGGGCCAGAGAATTTAAACTGAAGTGAGAGAACCCCCAGGATTATCCTTGTGTTTGCTCTGAATGATGTTTTGAATTGACAGATCACTACAGCTCTGTTACTCTTAGGTTTTAAACTGCAACTCATCAGTGTGCACATTAGCTTGCTTTAACCTGTAAATAACTCAAGTCTTTTTCCTACATAATAAGCCTGTAGATAGTTCATGACAGGATTGGCTACAGGCAGTGTCTTTGGTGTAAGATCTAGGGTACCAATTGATCTAAGGTAAATGACTGGTCTCTTGGGGACTGGAAGCAACCTGAATACTGTATGATTTTTGGTGAGAGCAATCACTTAATCACTAAGTCCAGCCTGCTTTGGTAGCAAGATAGACTGGAGAGCCTAAGTGGACTGTCAGTGACTTCACAGTAAGACTGTTACAATGATCCAGGAGTTCACATTTGTTACTGGGTTGGTGAAATCTAATTATAGAACATATCATCAGTTTGGAGTGTCTTCCCTGGTTCTGACACACTGTCCTGAGATAGGCACTCATGGTCGTGAGCCACTTCAGGCAGCATGCCAGCCTGTATCAAAGCAGAGCTGACAAACAAGTTTTCTGTTTGCCAGAGAAAAGATGTTTATTCTTCTCTCTGTCAGCATGTAAACTGAGCATTGTAAGTCAACACAATGGAAGCCACATTTCCATACAAAGTCAATAGGTGGAGGGATGTGAAATCAACAAGAAGGTAGCACACTGGAGAATAAACTCTGGGTACAGGCTATGAACTTTGGGGGATAGAAGGAGAAGGTAAGGAAGACATCCCTTTATCCTCCGCTTAGGAAGTAATCAAGCAGAGTGATTACATTCTGGAAAACAGGATCACAACTAACCTTGGCTGAAATGCTGCAAAGGACATTTGGGGTGAAATAGACTAACCTTCTGTCTATAGAAGTTTATTAGAAATCAAGTTATGATTTTGTTTTATACATTCCCTTTGTTTCCATTATTTTTATTCACTATTACCTGAATCTCAAATCTTTGATAATAAATGTATCATTGTTTTCACTAAAAACATATCCCAGTGCTGTGATACTATACAAAGAGATGACCCGGCGTTGAATCATTCAAGATGGTGTGTACACTGTTCCGTGGGGCCAGTAGACCTGATATTTCTGTGAGTGTTCAGCGGATAAAAGGCTGGACACTACAGGGAAATGCTGAAAAGAGGTTCAGGGACTGGGGTGCACCTATTCATAATCTGCAAGGCAAAGTAAGGGCTGACATAGCCTAGATAACTTTGTTTGGGCAGCTAACAGGCTGGTAGTGTCAAGGAGCTAATATACAATTAAGCACAAGAAAGTTTCCCTCATGCTGGAGGAAAGGGGAGGTTTTAACAAGGTGATTCACAATCCTGGGTACCCCACGAACCATCACAGACTCTGTCCCAAGTTACATCTGTGCAACCCTCCTGTTATCAATGGGGTAACAAAGGTTTAATTGAGGGAAGAATTTAGTTAACACTTTGACTAGTGATACATAAAACAGAATAGAGGGAAAAAGTAGTACAGATTTATGTAAGTCGTTAAAGCAAGCAAATATTACTCTAAATACATACAAAGAGATGACCTGTGTAGACACACTCACTCTTGAAACTAGAACTGCATTTTAAGTTACTTTCTTTCTATGATAATACTGACTAGCACTTACATATAAATTTTCATCCTTAAAGCGCTTTATAAATATTTTACCAAGGTTTATTCTTTTCATTTTATATATAGGGAAAAATAGGACACATGGAAGTTGTGACATGCCAAAGCTCATACCTTTGACAAGCATGGCTCTGGTGTTAGAACCTCCAAAGATGCACTTAGAGCTCTGCTTACAGGATGCGCTCTTGAGCTAGATGCAGGCCTTGAAATTTCATCCAAGTTTCCCCTGGTAATATCCATTGTGATCTAAAATGGACAAACAGAGAACAACAAATGCTACCACATATCAATAGTTTATATATTAAACAAAAAACCCCACAAGGCTTACGCAACAAATTAAACAAACCTAGAAGTCCTACCCCTAACAAATTATACAACCTTTATAAACAATGTATACAATACACATATGCTTAAGAAAAGTGCAAAACAAAGTTAGGTATATGGGTTATGTAGGGTCCCAGACCTAGCCAAAAATTAAGTAGGTTGGTGGCAGGCATTATAAGTGTATCTGAACAGCATGTTCAATCCCTAAAAATGTTCTCACCAAGAAGAAATACCAAAACAGACCATTTTAAACCTTGGCTCAACAAGGATAGCATCAACAAAAGAAAACAGCAAGGTTAAAGTATTTAGTGGACATATAGAATACATCGCAGTAAATGATGTGAAATGTATGCTACAGTCAAATGGCAGTGGGCAATACGATTTTCACATCAGCGTAAGGCATACCACAATATTAGTATTTAAAATCATATACACAGAACATTACATTTACACAGCATTTTACAAACACAGAAAAGCGGCAGGTATAACAGAAAGGAGAAATTTACAGTACTTATTTATTCTGATCTGCAAAGCTTTTAATCATTCAATCAATTGGCTCCCCATCCTATATTTCGGCTGCAACACTTTAAATTTACAGTCATATTAAAACATTTCATATAATTATATAGTTACATGGTGGGTTGATCTTATTTATGGAAGGATGAGCAATGAGACACACTCCAAACCCAGATAAATCTTCCTAAACCTTCAGACACTGTCCTCCCCAAATGCCTGAGATAAATGATGAGCCTTGCAAAGCATATGGAAAGTAAATCCACACAACACTTGACTATTGCAAAAACAAGGAGTTTAATCAATGGGGATATCAAATAGAAGAAACTCTGATTAAAGAGTAAGAAATTATAAGACTTAACAAGAGAATGGACAGGGGAAAAAAGAGAAGTCAAATTTAACACTGAAGTAGTGAGCCTGGGAGACAGAAAGGTGAGCAGTACATGTCATAAACTTCTGCAACTTCTCATATATATAATTTCTTCCTGTTGTGTTCTTTCAGATTTATTTTTCAAGTTAACTGTTTTAGGAAAATTATATTTATATTTTATTTCTCTTTATAGCTAAATTTCTGAGGTGGTCAAAAATTCTCAAACTTAGTCAAGAAAGGAGCATTTTGGGCCATCAGAAATTGTTTTTTCACTAAAACAAAAATTGTGTCTTATATTTTTCAGTTTCTTTCCTCCCTTTTTCAGTGACCAAATTGGAAAAAAATGGTGGGACTTGACAAAAAAAAAGAAAAGAAAGAAAAGGGGAATAAAGCTCCAAAAAACAAAATAAAAACTTTTAAAACTAAACTTCATAGATACTTTTGCAAAAGTTTTAAATCAATTCAAAACTGTTTCTTTTTAAGAAGCATGGAAAGAAAAGGACTGAAATTCCCTATATGGCTAGGTGCAAACAATTAATCCAAAGTGAGATCATAAGCCACATAACAAGATATTTGTCTAATTTGTCTAATGTCTAATTTTAGACATTTCTTTGGGTTGCTGGAAGATATGCTAATAAATGTCAGAGAGGAAATACAGAGGCGGCAATATATTTTATTGAACTAGCTTCTGATGATGAAAAAGACCAGCTCTTGCGCTACAAGGTGCTCTTCTCTTCAGGTGTGGGAAAGATACTCTTTTAAAAATGATTTTTTTTTAAAGAAGATTACCTTTCCCAGACCTAAAGAAGCTATCCATGTAGCTCAAAAGCATGTCTCTTTCACCACCAGAAGCTGGTCCAATAAAAGATATTATTTGACCCACCTGGTCACTCTCATATCCCAGACCAACACAGCTACAAAACAGCCAACAGCCACAGATGTAGTCAGACATTGCCAATCACATAGCTGAAGCATTTCTTGTGCCCTGGTTATTCCATCATGAACAGAGAATAACTTACACCCAAGAAGTCTCTTCCTTGAGACAGCCGGATGCAAATACCTGGGCCCCAGGCGTGCTTCCCTTAAAATTAATGGTGGGTGCTGCTACCAGGCGACGCTGGCCACATGGCCCCCTCCAGCGCTCTGCCCCGCTGTGTGTGGGTGCACTTGGAGCAGTGCAAACCCAGACAGCAGAATATACTTCTCCAGCCCCGCAGCATGGAGCTCATGCCCTGGGGCAACTGGTGGGATGAGTGGCCTGATTAGCTCCACTCTGGAGAATGCACCTCCCGTGGTGCCCGTCACAGGAGATGCAATGAGGGCGAGGCTCTGCAGAGGAGCCCCCTGCCCCCCCATCCACAGGTGCAAGAACTAGGGGTGCTACTGCACCCCCTGGCTCAATGTGGTTTCTATCATATATAGGATTTACAGTTTGGTTCAATGGCTCTCAGCACCCCCGCCCTGCCCTCAGCTCCGAGCCCTGTGCTGGGCAACAAACCAGAGCCCACAGCTAACGAGCCCCACAGCGTGGGCGGCCCTGACTCCGCCCCTACACTCACCCTGCGGGAGCGCAGCCAGGCTCTGCAACAATGGACTCGGCGCGGCTCCGCGCGTGCCCCGCTCCGCTCCCCTCCCCGTGCCGGCTGGCGCACCGAGCCCCTTCCCCAGCCCCGCCGCGCTCCCGTGCACAGCACATCCGGGAACGCCGTTTCCATGCCAACCAACAACTACGGTCTCCACGTCCTAGTTTATTTCTCGCGAGAACTGTAACCCCACGCTCTTTACTCCCTGCTGTCGCCTGAGAGTGGGCGGTACCATTCACGGGGAAGGGGGGGAAATCGCTGTCCGCAGCAGGCCCTACCTCTATGCACCTAGCTGAGGGAGGGTTCATCTGCCTCCCTTTGTAAGGGGCTCGTCGTGCCCCATGGTTCAGCCCTGACGCCGCACGTTCTGTCATTGAAATAAAAGCTCTGGTCTGGAAATAAGCGAGTGCTGCGAATGGGCCGGGCCCGCTCGGGCCGAGCGTAAACACAGCGCCGTCAGTCCTGCCTTTCAGGCGGGCCAGCGCCACTGGCGGCAACTGTCAGCTCCCTGCTGAAGCGAACCCCCCTCTCGCTGGCTAGAAAACCTGCACCGAGACTCACGAGAGCCTTGTCTGTTGTCCAAACTGGGAGCGTGGACAGGAATAAGTGAAATGTAAACTCCCTTTTCAAAAACCAATTTACTAATACTTGAAGCAGTAAAAGTTAACTAGGTCATGAAATAATTTTAAAACAATTTGTTAAAAATTCTTGATGAAAAACTAAAGACATTTACAGAGTCCCTTTTCATCCACTAGATGGTGCAGCAAGCTGCCCTTTGGGGGGGGGGGGAGACACATTGTATCTAAATTCCATGGGGGCCCAGGAATCGCTCGCTATAATAGGGTTTCTGGATGGGTTAAACTCTTACCAGCTTACATAGGATTGAATGTGAATGACCCTTATTTCAGAGTAGCATCTGCTAAGGCAGGGGGGAGGGTTAGTATTCCAATATTCCAAACTGTAATCTGACCTTGAGCAGTTTAACTCGATAGCTTCAGGCTTTCTACACCACCCATCCTTCATAGCTCTTTAATTGGTTCACTTCTTGACAAGTAGTTGCTGCATCCCTCAGTAAGAGTTTCCAACTGTGGCTCTTCTACCTGTCAGGAAAGTTTCTCCAGAGATACAGATGTGTGCCTATTGAATACACATATATATACTCCATGATAGGGTCTCAGTCTTATTCACTGTGTTTGCCCTCATTTTTGTAATGTCTACATCCTGTCACAACACATACTTCTAAATAATGAAGGATTCTTTCAAAATATTTTTGAATGAGTGATATTGATTACAAAGGGTGCTGGACATTTTGACCTGAAGACTGAAATCCTCTCTGTTTAGGATAACCAGCCCAGCAGTATTTCAGGGCCTCCCAAGAATTCAAAGAAATAATCTCTCTTTCTGTGTTTATTCATAGGGCAAGTACTGAACTAGCAGCAGCAGGGCAACTTTCCCCACACTAATAGATATATCAGCCCAGACCTATTAGTGGAAGAGTCATCATAACCATCCCACTCTCTGCTCAGCTTACTAACAAGGGTGCCAATCATGATGGCAGGGGGGTTTGATTATGTGGACACCTACTCATTTGGAACTAGACTAAAACCACTGAACAGTCAAATGATTATTACCTGTGGTCACAACTGTTACTTGGGATGGATCTGAACACCCTACAGAGGCAAAAAGCTTTATCTTATTACCATTCCTTCTGCCATCCAGTGCTGTCTCAACAATTGGCCCAGTTACTCATTGCCCTATGGCTCCTTTGTGGCAGCTGGGCTGGTGCCAAGGAGCCATGACAGTAGTGCAGGGGCAAGGGGGTTTGTATGCCACCTATTCAGGAATAACAAGCTTAGGGAACATTCCAGACAGGGAACATTCCAGAGCAGCATGGGGACAGACAGGGAGGCATGTTCATAGGAGCCATTACAACAGGGGCACAAAGTTGCACTGGCCTCCACAAATCCCTGAATGGAGGAGGTGCAAGCCACCTCAGAAACCAGTAGAAGGATTTATCTAACCCAATATGTCTAACATATAATGCTAATTTGTAGAAAGATGAAATCCCATAGAATCCACCATCATATGACAGTCAACAACTTCAACAGTTTTCTTCATAAGTGTCTAGTTTTTTTAGAACAAAAGCTAGGTTGAGATGATAGGAGCTGTGTGACACATTCAACTTGAATCAACCTTGCTTCAGGCTTGTGCTACATTCTTGAGCCAGCAGCAATTCATTAGACCTTGTGTGCCCATGAACTGTGTATTGACTCTGCTTGGGAACTCTTTAAATCTCTATCAGGACATCTGCAAGCACCCCGAGGCTGCTTTTCATGGTGTATCTCATGTTCAAGACATAGGGACAGGGCACTTGCTGGAGGCAATGTCCAACTGCTGCCTCTTAACTAGTTTCAGGGAGAGCACACAGCACAGGCAAGGCATATTGCCCCTAAGTGCAGGATGCCACCCACTACAGTTGGAAAAAAACCATACTGCATCTTCACACTATGCTGTTCTCAAAGGCTCACAACATTAATGTAGGTTAAAGAAAGGACTCAGAACAAAACCCCAAAGATAGAAGTGGCTGATTTTTTTTCTAAGAGGGAACTTCATATTTCAGTGAGATCAAGTTAGCACTCTCTCGCTTATACAATGTTTTAGAAACAAATGCTTTTATGGCCTCCCCCTGGATCTCCTGTGAGTTAGCCTAAATCATTAATTTCTCATTTGCCAGGGCAGGGAATGTGTACCTTGCCACAAGTATACATGAAAACCATTTTTTCAGGCCAAACACAGGTACTATTGTCAAATGAAGGATCAGTCTGCTCTAAGTGTCAGCTTTCATATTTCAGTTAGTTTGGACAAAGACCTATTTTTAAAAGGTTGATTTTAATGTAAGAAAAGCATACTTGTTTTATTCCTCTGAGAACTAAAAAAAATGTCTGCATGGACTTTGTTTCAGCTTTGAAAAATAATTCATCTTTGGGCAGAACATAGAACATTTGAGACCAAAAATGAAATATTTAAGCAAGAGCTGAGCACATGAAAAGGAGAGGTTACAATACAAAGCATATTTCAGATTTAACTATAAACACTTGCAACTAGCACCTGTTATAACCTATGTGTGTGTGTCTCTACATGTATTAGAAGTTATAATCTGTATTATAATGTAACATGCAGGAAGGACAAGCCACCTTATGCCTCTCTCTCTACAAATAGTGTAGATGTTTCATATATATTCCTAATAGTTGTATCTCACTCACTGTCAGAAATTCCCATATTACAAACTGACTGCCATCTCACAAAATCTGCTGAAATAGCAGGAGACAGCAAGCTAACATAACCCCCCTCTGAGAGTAGGCCAGGGCCAGTAACCTTGACTACATTTATTATTGCTGCTTGTCCCTTCAGAATAAGGCAGGGATTGCCACACAGCTGTCAGAGCTAACAGTTAATTGTCTTAACACTGCTGTCTCAAATCAGAGCAGATTTTATGACCTACAAGCATTGTTTATCCTTTGGGAATTTCACAAAGGAAGAGAAGTAGGTTTGCAGAGGTAGCCCTCAGGCCTGTGGTACGGAGGGTTGTCAATTTGTAAGACACCCACACATAGTACAAGAAGAAGGTGATTTATTAAGAGTCAACACAAAAGTTGTACAATATATACACATGTAAATGCTGCCTAGATGATGTGACCGTATCTTTGGAAAGACTACTCCGCTTCAGCAGCCCCATCCCTCGGACTCCCAGTACCAACATATCAGAATGTTCTGTGGAAATATAGAGCTAATGATAGAGGCCATATTCAGAGCACACCCCTTCAAAATCGGAAACAAGTCACCTGGAAGTTTTAATAGACTATGAAACCATTAACTCTTTTGGCTGTTATACTGTAGAAGCATGGTGTCATGTTGTAGTTAAAGGACTGTGACACCGGGGATATGACTCTAGACTGAATTAACCTCTCTCTATGCCTTACTTTCCCTAGCCATAAAATGAGGATAACACTTCCCTGACTCACATGGGTGTCAAGAAGTTTAATTGAGTGGTTGTCAAGCAGAAGTACATGTACTTCTGGGGTAATCAACTAATCTAGATATTTGCCTCATTTTGCATCAGGCTACATAAAAAGCACTAGTGAAGTCAGTACAAACTAAAATTTCATACAATTACTTTTTTTTTTTACCTCTCCATAATATCAGTGTTTCTCAAGCTGGGGGTGGCGACTTCCCAGGGAGGTCATGGGGTGGATTTAGTGGGGTTGCAAGTGCATGGCCAGCATCAGGGTGTGGTAAGCTGGGACCCTGCAAAGCTATGATACATGCTGAAGCCTAAGCCCCACCTTTTTCTTCCCTTTTTACATCAAACACACTTCTCAAATGCCCAGCACAAAACTAAGGCCAGCACTGGCAGCAGCCAAAACTTGCAACTAGCTCCTGTTGTAACCTACTGTATTTGTGTCTCTACATGTATTAGAAGTTACATTATAATGTGGATTATAACATGCAGGAAGGACAAAGCACCTGTGTATAACAAAAAACCACCCCACCTTGTGCCTTTCTCCCCACAAATACTGGCATTATCGAGGATCCCAGACCAGTCAGAGCTCTGAGAATGCCCATCACTTCTGTTCATCACGATGAGCACTGTTCCTTGTTGTCATTCTGTTTCACACGTGTTTGTTAAAGTTGTCCAACTATTTTGGGGGGTACATTAGATATTCACCTGCTCAGATATTTCCTAAGGGAACAGTAAGATTATCTATCTGTACAACAAACATATCGTATCTTGATATGAGAGCATGATGAACGCAGAGGTACTGATTCTGAAATTGGTGTGAATGAGGCAGGGTATAATGGGATAGAATAGGGCCAAAAATTCTCATCACACTCACATTTTTTTGTGTATCTATCGGAGATGCATCTAAATTGCCTAAGCACCATACACATAGCACTCTGGCAGTAGTGCTGGATAAACCTCATATAGTTCAAAGTTTAAAATTAATCCAGATAAATATCCAAAACGTGGCTGCTTCTCTGAAACCAATCTGGATTATATAACCCTCTTATTCCTACAAAATTAGGCTTGAAAGCTCTTTAAAACAGGATTTTCTGAGGATTCTTCTTCATCTAGTTCCTCACTTTCAAGGTTCAGTACATCACAGTTCCTCCAGCCATCCCTCTCACTGTGCACAATGTTCCATTCCCTCCTGATGTCCTTATTTGTACCCTTCTCTCTCTAGTGTTAACAACTTCTTCTGTACCTGTGAACCTCTCTGCTTGGAACTGCCTCTCTTTCCTTGGGTATCCAATTATCAGAAGATCTCAGCACCTGCAGCTCCCACTGAAGCTGGAGATTGTAATTGCTCAGCAGTCTCTGAGGGCCACATCCTCAGAAGAATAGCAGTGAAAGTTAGGAACCTAAATAACTTGGTGGGTACCTAAGTGATTCCCCCACCCCGTTTCTTTTTTTAATTCAAATCTCTACTCACAATACTTATCCTATACAGTCATTGACCATTAAGCTATTGGGGGGGTGGGTCGGGGGGAAACCTGCATTATTTGACATTTGTATCATCAACTTCTGTATAATATGCTAGATCAATATTATCTGTCAGATTTAAATAATAAACTCCTCAGTGGCAAGGACTGTGTGATTCAGTAATGGCTTGTAATGCACGGAAACAGCAATGACCCCACAAGTACCTTCTTTTGAGAGTGTCTAGTCCTTCCTTATTATCCCCATGGCTGGGTTCCCCTCATATAGGAATCATTTTTCCAACATGCCTTTCTGGGAAATATGCCCTTTAAAGAGGGCAGAGCCAAGCAGCTATAGATCTGAAGTGGCCATTTTGCAAATGGACTCTGCTTGTTGTATCTCCCTCTCTTTCTACCAGTAGGGTCTATGGCAGTGGTTCTCAACCTTTTTTCTTCGTGGACCACTTGAAAATTGCTGAGAGTCTCAGCAGCCCACTTAATGATCTTTCCAAATGTTGTTTGTACCATTAGCTAACTATTTTTTATTCCACAAATAAAAGCACAAAACTCATATTTTAATATCAGTAGTCTTACCTCTCTAATGCGATGGATGTGCCCTCTCCCCCCCGCCGCAGCAGCCCGTGAGCTGGGGCTGGGAATGAGGGGGTTCTCTGCCCCACCACACCAATCACAGAGCTGGGGCTGGGAAGGAGGGCCCTCTATCCCCAGCAGCCGTAGCCCTGGAGCTGGGGAAAGTTGCCTCTTTCTCTGGCCACCACAGCCCTGGACATCCCAAATTCTTCCCACCTACCCTCTATTTCCCCTAAGGCCACCACCTCACCTTACATATACATCTAATTAGTGGAGCCACGCCTGCACAGCTCCACTAATTAGGTGGGTGGCCCTTCATTCTCTCATGTGTGGCCACCCAGGTGTGCACCTTAGAGGGAACTATCCACAGACAACCTGAATGGAGTTCGCGGACCACAGTTGAGAACTTTTGGTCTATTGTGTTTTGCTCTTCTTCCTGCTGAGGAGACAGCATATGCTCAGTCTCTTTTTTCATGTATGTACAGTGCTGAGTTCACCTCTAGCACTCAATAAATAATACATTTATTAAGCTGTGATCATTTTAGAGGACAATATGATAAATTCTTGCCCAGTATTGCTAACTCACATGTTCAAAATCCTGAGTTGCCCCCCCCCAATCATCAGCTTTTTAAAGCATTTTAAACTTTGGGGGTTTTCCTTTGCCCTCTGGTTTCTGAGCCCTTCAGATACACTCATGGCATATTTTCAAGTTTTCCTCTACAATCATGAGGGCCAGAAACATAGGGTTTTTTTAAATGAAATCTGAGATTCTCACACAATAACAGGAGCTGGGGATTCAAACCAACACACCAAATATTATGAGACTGACAGTAAAATCATAAGATTTGGCAGCACGGCTGTCCTGACTTATACCCCATGCAACTCCTCTGAGCGTGGTTATGTTGCATGGGCTGTAAATCAGGGAACAACTGGATTCACGCTAAAGAAAATGACAGCGCTTTTGTAAAGGTCATGAAATCTCCTTCATGTTAGTAACACAGCAGATGGTGTTTATGGTTTAAACAACACTATAAATATAAAAGCTAAAACAGATGCAGTTTTCATTTTGCCTTTCTGAGAATGGGTAAATTTTGTTCCATAAAAGACACCAGAAACTCTGTATCCTGAAAGGGGGAGGCAGAAATTTAATTAGAGAAAACTTGTGTGTAGAGAGGACATAGAAGGCAAGAACACTCTAAGATGTGCTCTTCATGTGAAATGATAGGTTAGATCATGATTAGGGCACATTCATACAAGCCCCCTTGATACATTCATAATACAGTTTCCATGGCAACAGAATTCATTTACCTTTCTTTTCCTAAACCAATCAAGAAGCAGCACAAATTAGGGAAAATGCCATGGAAAACTTGCTCCCATTAATATCACTTTAATTTGCACTCCTCCACTGAACCCAGTTTTAGTTCATGTCAGATTTTGTTTCAGCAAAACTGAAACACTAATTTCATCTGCTTTAGAACAGACTAGATGGCAAAATATCAATAGCATTTTTTAACTCTCCGGATCATTTATCTTCTGAACATTCTTTGTATTCCCACCAAAGAGAATCAGAGCCACCCAGAGGATTCCGGGGCCTGGGGTCTTGGGCGGCGGGGGGCCCCCGCTTCGGTGGTAAGTCGGCGGCGGGGGGGTCCTTCCGTTCCGGGACCCGCCGCCAAAATGCCCCAAAGACCCACGGCGGGGACCCCCCGCCGCCCAATTACCGCCGAAGATCCGGCTGCACTCCGGCAGCGGGTCCCGCTTCGGCGGTAATTCGGTGGCGGGGGGGGGGGGTCCTTCTGTCCTGGAGAGGAAGGACCCCCCACCAGCGAAGACCAGGAGCGAAGAAGCTCCGGGGCCGCGAGCCCAGGCCCACAAGAGTTTTCTGGGGCCCCCCAGAGTGAGTTAAGGACCCTGCTCCAGGGGCCCTGAAAAACTCTCGTGGGGGCCCCTGCTGGCCCAGGGCCTGGGGCAAATTGCCCCACTTGCCCCCCCCCTCCCCCCCGGGCGGCCCTGAAGAGAATCTTCTCCTGCCATCAGGCAAAATTATTAGGGTAGATGGTAGCAATGGAGGTGCCCTGTGACAAAGTGAACTCCACTTCCTGGCCAGTTCAGACAGTTTTGCAGTCATAAACACACACCAGGCATTTATTTCCATTTTACACACCAATACCATGCAACACAGCTTATAGCACGCACACACAGACAGACGGACATCCATCCTCTAAACCTTCCTTCTGAGCTCATCTTAAGATATCCCTCGCTTGCTCTTTCCTCTCCTTATATTCTCCCCCCAATTACCCTGTTAGCCCTGTGATTGTCACCCAAATGCTCACAATCCCCCACCAGAATGTGTGTAATTGCCCTCAGCTGGGCTGCAGCCTTTCCCAGGCTGCAGTAATGCCAGTGATCAGGGTGTTGCTAATAGCACCCTGTCACCCAGATCATAACCAGAAAGCCTTAGTACTCAAATCAGAAAAACAATTTTTAGGAGAACCATTTCTCTAAATTTTAGAAAAACTGGCCTTTTTCTTGTATTTTTTTCTTCTATAAAGGTAAGCTAATTATGGGAAAAAACAACTTTTTTTTTTTTTTTACTCATTTGACTCTTTGACTCGTAGTGTTCTGAATACAGGACCGTGAACCAAGAATTCCAGAGGTCATATCCTAGCTGTTATACTGACTTCCTCGGAAGCACTGCGCAAATCAAAGTGCAATAGCCCAGTCCCGAGGTGTGTTGTACCAACAGTACAGTCTCGCTTCTAGGTGTTTTGGGGGCTGCATATAATATTTCTTCTACTTTGGCACAGCACCCTAAGTATGGAGTGAAATCCTGGCCCCATTGAAGTCAACGGGAAAACAGAATTGCATTGGAGCCCCAGAACAGCTCTGTGTCCAAAGGCTGGCTGATGGGTGGGTAAAAGTGATCAGGGAGCAGGAGGCTCTGCAACTGCTCAGGCCACAGTGGCACCGGAACAGGGGGGTCAAGGAGCCATGGCCCTCTCACTTTTGAAAGAATACAGGCCTGGCCCATCCACTTTTCACCACAGGCCCGGCCTCCTGCCCCTGCTCTTCTCTCCGAGGCCCAGCCCGCCCTGGCAAGGCCAGAAGCTGGAGCCCAGCCCGAGTAAGAGCAGCCTGGGCCGCCACGGACCCTCCATTTGCTCAGGATGGGGGGCCCAAGAGCAGTCCCTGGCCCATGTCCCTGCCTCCCGGCTCCCCTGCCCAGAGCATTTGGAGGGTCTATAGCTTCCCACAGCTGCCTGGGTGGCAGCTGCAGAGGGCTGCCAGGTGTCCGGATTTAAAACGGAATGACCAATCGAAAAGGGACCCTGGCGGCTCCGGTCAGCACGGCTCACCACGCGGTGCAGTGGGGCTAAGGCAGGCTCCCTGCCTCCTCTGGCTTTGCATGGCTCCCAGAAGCAGTGGCATGTCCCTCCTCTGGTTCCTATGCGTAGGGGCAGCCAGGGGGCTCTGCACTAGGGTTGGCAATTTTCTAGTCACACAAAACCGAACACCCTAGCCCAGCCCTTTCCAAGGCCCTGCTCCCACTCACTACATTCCCCCTCCCTTGGTGGCTCGCTCTCTGCCACCCTCACTTACTTTCACTGGGCTGGGGAAGGGGGTTGGGGTGCAGGAGGGGGTGAGGACTCTAACTTGGGGTGTGGGCTCCAGGGTGGGGCCAGAAATGAGGTGTTCAGCGTGTGGGAGGGGACTCCAGGCTGGGGCAGGGAGTTGGGGTGAGGGCTCCATCTGGGACTCTGGGGTGGGACTGGGGATGAGGTGTGTGGGGTGCAGGAGGGGGCTCTGGGCTTGGGGCCGAGATATTTGGAGTGCTGGAGCGGGCTGCGTGTTGAGGCAGGGGGTTGGGTATGGAAGGGGTGAGGGCTCTGGGATGGGGGTTCTGGCTCTGGGTTGGGGCTGGGGATGAGGGATTTGGGTGTGGGAGAGGGCTCCAGGCTTGGGAGTGAGGCCAAGGGATTCAGAGTGCTGGAGGGGGCTGCGGGTTGAGGCAGGGGTTGGGGTGTAGGAGGGGGTGAGGGCTCTGAGTTGGGGGTGCTGGCTTTGGGGTGGGGCTGGGGATGAGGGTTAGGAGTGCAGGAGGGGGCTCCAGGCTGGGGGTGGGGCTGAGGGACTTGGAGTGCAGAAGGGGACTGCAGGTCGAGTTAGTGGTTTGGGGTGCAGGAGGGGGTGAGGGCTCTGGGGTGGGACCAGGGATGAGGGGTTTGGGGTGCAGGAGGGTGCTCTGGGTTTGGGAGGGCTCAGGGCTGGGGCATAAGGTTGGGGCTCGGGAGAGGGTGAGGGCTCTGTCTCAGGATGCGGGGTCTGGGGTGGGGCTGAGGATGAGGAGTTTGGGTGCAGGAGGGGGCTCTAGGCTTGGGGGGGTTCAGGGCTGGGGCAGGAGGTTGGGGTGTGGGCTTACCTTGGGCGGCTCCCGGGCAGCGGTGCAGCAGGGGGGGCCAAAGCAGACTGCCTGCCTGCCTGTCCTGGCACCGCACTGCATGCTCACCAGAAGTAGCCAGCAGGTCCTGGTCCTAGGTGGGGAGGGCAGGAGGCTCCACACACCACTCTCGCCCGCAGGCACTGCCTCCCCCAGCTCCCATTGGCCAGTTCCCAGCCAATGGCAGTACAGTGCTCGGGGTGGGGACAGTGCATGGAGCCCCCCTCGCCTAGGACCCGGACGTGCTGACCATTTCTGGGACACAGGGTGGAGCCAGGATAGGTAGGGAATAGCCTGCCTTAGCAACGCGGCACCGCCGACCAGACCTTTAATGGCCCAGTCAGCATTGCTGACCAGAGCTGCCAGGGTCCCTTTTCGACCGGGTGTTCTGGTCAAAAACTGGACACCTGGTCACCCTACTCCGCATGATACCGCCACCCCAAGCACCAGCTCTGCAGCTCCCATTGACTGGGAACTGTGGCCAATGGGAGCTGCAGGGGCGGTGCCTGTGGATGGGGCAGTGTGCAGAGCCACCTAGCTGTGCCTCTGCATAGCAGCGAGAGCGGGATAAGCTACTGCTTCTGGGAGCTGCTTGAGGTAAGTGCTGCCCAGAGCCTGAACCCCTCCCACACCCCAACCGCCTGCCCCAGCCCTGATCTCCCTCCCACCCTCCAAACCCCTCAATCCCAGCCTGGAGCACCCTCCTGCACCCCAAATCCCTCATCCCATGCCCCATACCAGAGGCCTCCTTGCATCCCAACCCACTGCCTTAGCCTGGAGCTCCCTTCTACACCCTGAACTCCTCATTTCTGGCCCCACCTCGGAGCCTGCACCCCCAGCCAGAGCCCTCACCCCCTGCCATACCCCAACTCTCTGAGACAGCTTGGTGAAAATGAGCGAGTAAGTGAGGGAGAGCAAGCAATAGAGGGAGCGGGGATGGAGTGAGAGGGGACAAAGCCACAGAGAAGGGGTGGGACAGGGGAGGGGCCTCAGAGGCGGGGCGGAACAAGAGTGTTCGGTTTTGTGCAAGTAGAAAGTTGGCAACCCTACTCAGGCCAGGCCAGAAACTGGAGCCAGGTAGGGGTAAGCGCTGCATGGGTAGTTCTGGGTAGCCGCAGACCCTCCACCTGCCCTGGGCACGGGGCTCAGGAGGTGGGGACTGCTCTCAGACACTCACACTCCAGGCAAGTGGAGGGACTCGGGCTCCCCAGCCTGGCTCTGGCTTCCCGCTTGGCTGGGGGGCAGGGTCTTGGCGTAAGAGGAGAGGCATGGGGGGACACCTTAGCATTCTACCTCTCTGCTTTTGTTCTCCTATCTGTAAGACAGATACAATACCTGCTGGCACCTACCTCAGAGCAGTGTCTGGGAGAAGAGCAAATCAATGTTTGGAAAGCCTCTAAGTGCTAAGCACTGAGTATGCACAAGAGGAGTTCAAGGAGCAAAGAAATGTTATTACATTCCACATTTTGGTGCTGCTGAGTAAAGTAACCAGAAAAATCAATCTTGCAGAACTCCACTGACCTTGACTGGTGTAGCAGCTTTAAAATTGACATGAAATGAAGATCTTTCTTGGCAGCACTCCTACTGTTCCTCTCTCTCCCTCTCTGGCCTCCAGGGAACAGAAGGGAGGCTGCAGCTTTTCTCAGTTCAAGTAGTAGAGCTTGTGTGCTCAGAGTTGTATAGAACAGGGTTCAAGTTGGGGAGGGGGGGTATTTAATTTTGTTCAGGTGTCAACGTTTTATTGCAGATTAGCACCCAGGTTTTTGGTTTTTAGGTTTTTTTCTGTATGAAGAAAATTGATGTGTCCTCGAATTATAGGTTATTAAAGATTACTATGACTAGTCCCAAAGCAGCAGTTCAATAGGTACAGATACCACTATAACTTCTTTATAACACCTATTTTAATAACTCCTAATTTTACATAGAAAAAAGTATTTTTCAAATGAAATAAAATGTGAATACTTTTCAGGTATACTCTTTTTGTTTTGAAAGTCTGAAGGCAGTCAGCTGAACCATTAAGTTATGGCTCCTTACAAATGAGTTTTATTGAAATCATACAGTGTCTTACCTTTTCATGAGTGCTCTTTAGCTTTAAAAAAATGAAAGCTTGATTGTAACACTTTAAACCATACATACCTAAAGATACCAGTAGAGAGAAAGAGGCTATTTTAAAAAGCCTTTTATAATCCACTTACAAAGCTTGCAAAAGAGCATATAGACTTTGCAAAGAGCCATGCCCTGGAAGGAGAGGAGACAGGAGCTGTGAGAAGCTTCTTCAGGACACAGCAAGTTCTTCAGGACAGAGCAAGACAGGGAGCTGGGCATCTTACAGAATTCTAAAGCTCTGCGGGGCAGGTGAAGCAAGAGGAAGACAGGAAACAAGAGTGCAGATGCATTTATTCTAGATGCTGTGTAAACTGTGAATATTTGAATACATTGTCAGCTTTCCCTCAACCTTTCATTTCCATTACATTTTGTTGCTTAGTTGTTTTGTCTTTAAACTGCAGAGTTGCTTGATATACATACGCTTCAACTTTAAATGTTAAGCTAGCAACTTAAAAAGTAACAACATTTTTTGTCTGATGTTTTAGGGTTCGGTGTGATAGCCCCAAACATCACAAGATTAATGAAACTGGGAGTTCAAATCTAGTGGTGTATTCCAGATACAAAACAAGGATACAACAACCCCTTGGAAACTGATTATTAAAGTACTTGCAAGCAGACCTCTAGTATAGACAAGAGAAAAGGATTATAAAAGGGGACAAATATCAGAGTAGAGCAAACCTGACAGCTTTTTATCTGCAAAATATACATACAGGTATACATGTGTATAAATATATATTAAAAATCAAGTGCATACATTAAATTACTACAACTTCAGAACAACCAAATGTTCTAATGTGCTAAAAGACTCCTGGCTTTCTATGCAAGTGTATCCTGCTAGGCAATCAAAATCCATTGTTGCCAGAGGAGCCAACCAATACAGCACTACAATACTGAGTAATTGCTTTGTTTTAAACCCATATGTTATTTAAATATTACATTATTTTCAGGGGGTATTTGGGTACAGGAAATTGACATTGTTTTCAAATCTGTACTTTTCCTTGTAAAAGATTTATTCTTCCGTACATTATGAGTTATGAGTGATTTTTCTGTATTCTTTCTTCTGTGGAGTTATAATGTTATTCTTAAAGGGATAAGATTATCTTTCAGTCTCTTTGCCTCCCCAAATTACCCCAGTCTTTTCTTCCTTCTTTTTCCATCATTCAATTTCCTTTACTTTCCCCAATGGTCAGTATGGGGATAGGTGTTTGGGTCCCCCCTCCCATTTGATTTGATGATCAGGAGAAGGTAGAACTCCTGATAGTTAGCTCTTTCCTCATAGCAGGTTATCAGAGAGCATATTGCACAGCTGGAAGTCAGAAGCCAACAAATAGCCTGTAATAGGTATACAAACCCCACACAGGGTGACACAAGGTTAATGAGCTATTGTAGACTCAGATGGCCCTACCCTGCTATACTTGTGAAAGATGTCAGACTTGGAGGGAAGAGCTTAAAAGGAATAGGAAGTTATTTTTCTGCGGGGAAGCAAAGAAATCTACAGGGGACATGAATTCTGCATGCGCACAGTGGTGCAGAATTCCCCAGGAGTAATCTGAGTGCTGGAGTATTAAGCAAGATGGTCATCCTGAGTTGAATCATACAAATTGGTGTGTATACTGACCCTTTGGGGACAGTAGACCTGGTATTCTGTGAGTGTTTAGTGGATAAGGGGCTGGACACTACAGCCCAGAGGAGAGTGCTTGGGTGGCTAACAGGCTGGTGATGTCAGGGAGCTGACACCCGGGTAAGTATAAGCAAGTCTCTCTCATGCTGGAGGCAGGGGCATAACAAGGTGACTCACAGCCCTGGGTACCCCAAGAACTATCACAGGTATGTGTTTGTGTTTGTTGACAACCCTAGAAGAGGTGGACTATCTGTGGCTCTGCTAGAGATCTGAGACTCTCGTGACTGGAATAGTGTGGTGTAAAACCTAGACAGTGCAGAGCAGAGGCTTAGGTAAATGCATGGGCCTGCTCCAACATTTAGGAGGCACCCTGATGAAAGAATGTAGTGACAAGCCCTATTATGATAATGGACTGTTCCTGGTGATCTATCCTGCTATCCAGCACCCTAAAAGTGAAATACTCCCTAGCTCATTATCACTCACCTGAATTATTTATTGTTCTTTGACTATAGTTCTATCAGAGTGTTGGTTGCTTATAGTCTGACTAAAGCATCCATATTATGTGCTATCCAGGGGCTCATTCCTTCTCTGAATACAAAAGATCTGCTTTCATACATTTCTCTGATTCTCACAGAAGTTCAAATGGATAAACTCTGCTGCAAAAATGACTAAAATAAAATGTTTCCAGCTATCATTTATATTCCAAAGCAATTCTTAAAGTGTAAAAAATGCATCCTAATCAAATTTGTTTCCTGAAACAATGCAGTGTCCCAAGTGGCAGTTTGAAAAAAGTACAAGCCAGCTTCTAAATACATTCAGTGTGAATGGAAACATATATGTTTGTCTTCATAATGAAAAACAACCAAACCTGGTCACCCTCCAAAACAATCCAGGATTAAAAAGGCCAAATTCATGTCCGGTGTAAGTCTATTGAATTTGACTCCATGTTTATCATTGTTATATTGAACGTGAAAGTAGGAATGGGCAAAACCAAGGGTGGCTTTGTTTTTTCAAGGGAGGTTCAGAGCTGGGTTCCATTTTATCTGAAGTCCCAAGTTTGGAGAAAGGGGAAAGGTTCAGATGAAGACTGCTGGCTTTGGCTCATGCCTACTAGGAAGGGGACCACAAATGTTTAATTTAATCAAAAGCATATAAGGAAGATGCAGCAGCTGACAGCTTTCTTTTTTAGATGTGTTGTTAATAAAGGCTGCTGATCTAGTAACTCTGAAAAAACAAACACACATTCCATTGTAACATTTTATCAACATTTACAAAATATAACTACCAACGGTGATTCTCAACATTTTCCATCCTGGGACCTTCCACTCGCCAGACCCCATTCCCATATAGCTAAATGGGAAGAGCAGGGTGGTTGTGACCTGTTTGTGACCCGTCAGGGGTTGTGGGACCCAGACTGAGAACCCCTAAACTAGCATAGTAACAAATCTAAAAGGAGAGGATGAGAAACATGGTTTACAATGGAGTTTAAAAACTACTCTTCACATTTTTGTTAAAATGTTTGCTTTGAGTGACTTGTAGACATGATGTCAAGTATCTCTTGCATCTGAAGAAGTGGGTATTCACCCACGAAAGCTCATGCTGCAAAACGTCTGTTAGTCTATAAGGTGCCACAGGATTCTTTGCTGCTTTTGTAGACATGAATCACCCTTAGCTCCTTCTGAAATCACTGTCCTGCTTCAGATGTGTCTAAGAAAGAACAGTTATTCTTCAAACTTTACCTAGGCAGAATTTTTTCTTTCTTTTAACACTGGGCTGTCAGATTTGGCAAGTTATTTTAAACTAGACAATACATTTTAAAGAAAACTACTTACTAAACAGACAGCAGGCTACAGGTGAGGGCTTGGCATGCACCAAAGATCTAAACTACAGACGGAGAACAAGTGTGCACAAAGAGTACTAGGGTATCATCACTCTGTGCTTTTGATAATCTACAGTGTGAGACAATAGCAAATGCAGAGATGGAAGAAAGGAAGGGCTGCTTGCAACAGAACAAGGATTAAAGTTCCAGGGGTACAGTAGTTTTAAGGTTGTCTTACAGACTGTCACAGTTTAAAATTCACATTCAAGATACGCAAAACAATACATCTGTAATCAAGGAGGAAGGTGAGCTACAGTACAATGCCTGAGCACTCCTAGATAGACTAGCTTGTTGATAGAATGGACAGTTTGGTTCTGATTCACAAAGGATTTAGGCACCAGGTGTAGAAATCTGCTGTGAAAGTCATACATTGGATGATCTAGTATGAAATGAGTGGTGTAAATTACAATTAGCATATTTGGGGTTTATGCCCACCACTAAAAGGAAATTTAGAGGTTGTGCTGTCTCCCTACACCCGCCAAAGGTAAAGAATGGCACTTACATTTATTCCATTCGGAGGCTAACCATCAGCTTGCTGCAACATCACTTTTTTGTAAGGTATTACCATTTCTGCACCTTGGGAAATGCAGGCAAATAAAGGCAATGCCTTGTGTTTTCACAAAACAGTCAAAAGAAGAGGGCACAAGCAGACCACTCTGCAGGCACATATTTACCCAGGACTCTTTTGCTATTTACAGCATGCTGAAATCATGCACCCAGTAGGCATATGCACCATGCACATCACCAGGGGATCTAACTGCCAATGGCTCATGCCCTCAGCACATCTATGCATGCTTCTTTGGGAAGAAACTGTATCACATGGTCTACAGTCTACTTTTCATTAAACTACAGGAATGCATTTGTTTTTAAAGGGAGGAAATGGCTATTTTAGAAGTTTTTTTCTGTTAATTTTTAAACAATTTGGGGGGGCCTCCGACACCAGCAATTGGGCTTCCTCATGCTAGTTGATCTTTTTTAGGCCAAAAGTGAGCATATTTTAACTGAGAAAATAACTGGGCTACAAAAGGAAGAGAAGAGCAACATGTATAAGAAACCTATGGGCTGTTCCTGACATGGCAATTTTTTTTTACTTTGCTGTAAGAGGTCAGCTAAAGAGAAAGGGCATCTTTTTATATTTCATGAATGAAACTCTCAGAAACTTGCTGTGTCCATTTTAGTGTAGAATGGGCATGGCCTAGCTATTTTGTGCTCCCTGAAGTCCTGCCTATTGGCTTGCTGCTGCAACACAGAATAGTTATGTTTTCATTTTACTAAACACTGGAGTGCCCAGTAAACCAGCTGCCAGACCACACCATGAAAGTTTCACAGGAAATGTACACAAAGCCATACACACCCTTTGGAAGTGAATCAGACCTGTACTACTGTACAAATAAAGCAGGAATGACATCAGTAGCTATTTAATGAAAATACATTCATAAGGAACACTTCTGTTATATGTTTCCCTTTTGTTTTTATGTATTTGGCACAAAAATCAGCCTGTAACAAATTTCAACATAACAATGATCCATGGGATCACATGGACAGTAGAAAGTGGCCTTCCTTTGTTATTCAGAGCTCCTGCTCCTACTAGGAATCCACCTTGGGAAAGATACTGACTTTATTGTTCCTGCTGATTTTTCTTTCTGCTTTACACTTGGGCTGCTTTGTCTGGATGAGCTCTTCAGGGGTATTCCCCAAGGGAGGCAGCAGTCGCTTCTTACTATTTCGATTTTCTGAAAGCCACTGTGGAGGCAACTCAAAAGGCCCAAAGCCAAACTGCATTGAATATTTGTCATTAACCAGATCTGCTTCTGTTGGCATGGCAGGGGCCACCTGAGCAGCTGAGTCAGCAATGGTGTGTTGTAGACATTTCTGAACTAACGTCTGTTCTACCTCTAAACTGGTGGTAGGGATTTCCTTCTGCTGAAAGTCACCAGAACCAATGGATTTTGTTTCATTCTCCTCATCATCCTCTGTTGGCTTGAAGATTTGCTGCTGCCCAATGTGAAACATCTCCAGAAGCTGGCTACCAGAGCGGACATTGGGCTCCAAGTTGGTATCTGCAACACTCCCAGAGCTGATAATGTTCCTCCTACTATACCTCCGGTGTAGCTGCACTATTGTCCCCACTAAGCACTTCCGTACAGATTTGTTTACAGTCAAAAAGAGCAAAGGATTGGCTAGCAGGGAGACTTTAGGCAACCAGATGGCAGTGAGGAACAAGAAGACTGAAATATCTGGTATGTTGAGTATGGTGCGGTAAATCACCAGAGTCACGTAGGGAACGCTGCAGAAAATAAAGATCATAACCATGGAGAGCAGCATGGCATGAAGCTCAGCTTCTCTCTGGGAGGCATAGGGAATAGAAATAGTGTTCTGAGGGGTTCTTAAGGCAGCTATGATGACTTTTTTCTTTTGGCTGGCACTCAGTGCTCTGCGGATAAGAATCATAAAAAAAAACACCACAGCCACTGGTACAATAACAGTGGTGATGTTATAAATAATGACATACACCAAGTGTCCTAGGGAGTAGCTCCAGGATCCTGTGCAGGTGGACATGGCATAAATATCAGAAACATTGGTCACAGCAAATACAGGAATGCTGGCCACCACGGCATGGGCCCAGATGTAGATAACCAGGTCTCGAGACTTCGCATCAGATATCTTTCTTTCCAATGGGTATAAAACTGAGTAGTACCTGCCAAAAAACAAGGACAGTTTAAAGAGATGTGAATATATGTATTGATTGTTTGAGATCATACAGTTAGAGAATCATAGGACTGGAAGGGACCTTGAGAGATCATCTAGTCCAGTCCCCTGCACTCATGGCAGGACTAAGTATTATCTTGACCATTCCTGACAGGTGTTTGTCTAACCTGCTCTTAAAAATCTCCAATGCTGGAGATTCCACAACCTCCCTAGGCAATTTATTCCAGTGCTTAACCACCCTGACAGTTAGGAAGTTTTTTCTAATGTCCAACCTAAACCTCCCTTGCTGCAATTTAAGCCCATTGCTTCTTCTCCTATCCTCAGAGGTTAAGAAAAAAAAATCTTCCTCCTCCTTGTAACAACCTTTTATGTACCTGAAAACTGTTATCATGTCCCCATCAGTCTTCTTTTTTCCAGACTAAACAAACCCAGTTTTTTCAATCTTCCCTCATAGTTCATGTTTTCTAGTTTGTCGCTTTTCTCTGGACTCTCTCCAATTTGTCCACGTCCTTCCTGAAATGTGCCACCCAGAACTGGACACAATACTCCACTTGAGGCCTAATCAGTGCAGAGAACAGTGGAAGAATTACTTCTCATGTCTTGCTTACAACACTCCTGCTAATACATCCCAGAATGATGTTCGCTTTTTTCGCAAAAGCGTTACACTGTTGACTCATATTTAGCCTGTGGTCCACTATGACCCCAAATCCTTTTCCACAGTACTCCTTCCTAGGCAGTCATTTCCCATATTGTATGTGTGCAACTGATTGTTCCGTCCTAAGTGGAGTACTTTGCATTTGTCCTTATTGAATTTCATCCTATTTACTTCAGACCATTTCTCCAGTTTGTCCAGATCATTTTGAATTTTAATCCTATCCTCCAAAGCACTTGCAATCCCTCCGAGCTTGGTATCACCTGCAAACTTTATAAGTGTACTCCAGTTTATAAGACAGTCTCCTGCCTTGAAGGAGGGAGATGAGGATAGTGTTTTGTTAGCTGTCTGAGTGTGATGTGGGTTGCCAAATGACTACCAGTTTCTGCTTTCTCTTAAACAAGAGTCTGGCTTTACAGGTCTGGCTCTAGAACAGGACTGAAGATCCACACCTGGGAAGCACATGATCAGTGATAAAGCAATAGCTATCCCTACCGTACCTGGGATTATATTACATTTTTGTTTGGATTTATGTTCATTAAAAATAACTTATACTGGTCTTAAAACTTCCAAGTGGCTCTCTCATAATTTTCTTACCTCCATGCACATTGCACTGGTCATATTCAGAAAAAAAGAATAATAATGACTGAGGCATATTTATGTTCACTCAAAAGGCCACAGTCTCAATGTTAACCTGAAGGATGTCCTATGATGGATTATCTCTCACAGTACTTAGCACCAAAAAAAACCCCAAAACACAAAGTGTCAGAGGTCACAAACAGGGACAAAATAATCCCAACATTTGTATGTAGGGCAATAAGAAATGTGGATAGATTTTGCCAGAACAGTAGGCTAATGCACTGTCAGTGTCTTCATCCTAAATATCTTCTGATGTTGTTTCTAAACAAAATGTAATTGTAAGATATACCTGGCTGATATGATTGGAGAATGGTTGCAGTATTTGGTGTCATGTGGCATGCAAGTCAGTGAAGTGAGATGCCTGTCACATACATGCTTTTGGCTGTGGTAAGTCACCTACTCTGTGTAAGCAAGCATGATGTCTATAAGCGCTGTAAAATTCAGGAGTCTTAGCTTTACTCTTCGAGAGAGTACTAAAAATAAATTGGATATAATTTTACTTGGCATGTGCATGAAAACAGGTACAAGAATTTTTAAAAACATTTTGCTTTGTAGTATGGTTGGTGCTTAACTACAAGGCTTCTTGTATGATTTCTGCATCTAGGTGCAATGTATGTAGCACTGCATGTGTCCCTCTACTGTAGAAAATAGTGTGGATTTGATTTTCAAAAGTTGTGGTGCCCAAGGCCATCATTAAATGGATAATTATACACATACCTAGCAATTTGCACAGGGCCGGCTCCAGGGGTTTGGCCGCCCCAAGCAGCCAGGAAAAAAAAAAGCCGCTATCACGATCTGCGGCAATTCAGCGGGAGGTCCTTTGCTCCGAGCGGGAGTGAGGGACCCTCCGCCGAATTGCCCCCGAATACGTGAAAGTGCCGCCCCTCTCCGGAGTTGCCGCCCCAAGCACCTGCTTGATAAGCGGGTGCCTGGAGCCGGCCCTGAATTTGCATATGCATCTGTGGTAACTGAACAAATTACATGCTCAAATTCATATTCTTGTTTGCTTGCAGATGTGGATGTTTGAGCTTTTAAAAATCAGGATCCGCTCATGTATTTGTGATGTTATTGTCCTTTAGGTGGCTTATTTCTAATCATAGGGATTCTCCTTATCAAGTGGTAGGAGCTTGTGCTTTTTGATGCTGAAGGTCATGAATATTATCACTGAGGCCCACATAGTATGCAGTTTCACTGGTGACCATGGTGCCTGTTGCTTATATGATCGCAGATAGCTGTATAGTGTTTATTGTTTGAGATACTGATGCTTGAATATGAATCTTGAGTATTTCTCATCCCAATAAATGCCATGCAAAGCCCCCATATACTCTTCCTTGAAGATGTCAGAGATGAACAATAGCTTCAATTTAAGCCCCAGCCAATTAATAAATATAAAAATACATATCAGACTTCAAAGGCATCTCATGATACCACAGATATGCCTTATGGCTTTTACTGCTAGAGATGCTATTAGAAGCTGAAATTGCTGATAGCAGATCAACCTTGAATAGAAGCCCACATCCATGGAGATTAGTTTAACTGGATACAACAGTTTTGTATACAGAGTAGTCATTGTAAAGTGTCCATACAGTATCTCACCAGGGCACAAGTAACTAATGAAGCCTAGGGAACTACAAAACATGAGGTTTTAATAATCAGCCCCACTCAGCCCCTTTTGTTTAAAGAGAAAAGTACAATTCTTTTTCAGTCTCTCTTCAAACCAGAACAAACCAAGAGTCCAGAAACTGGGTTTAGCTAACACCATCCTTAAGCTGTGAACAGTAAAGAGGAAATGTGTCTAGTCAGATTGAGCTGTTCAAAACACTGCCAGTTTGGTTCATAGGGCTTCCTGTAAACTTCTTCTTTTATTAGTTTGGGTGAGTTCCCATCCTGAGTTTCCTTTTGAGCTCAGAGTTTAAACAACATCAAAAACTCAAAGGAAAACTCAATTGAGTTTCTAGTGATTTCCAAAAGACAACAGAGAGTCCTGTGGCACCTTTAAGACTAACAGATGTATTGGAGCATAAGCTTTCATGGGTGAATACCCATTTTGTCACATGCGTTTGACGAAGTGGGTATTCACCCACGAAAGCTTATGCTCCAATACATCTGTTAGTCTTAAAGGTGCCACAGGACTCTCTGTTGCTTTTTACAGATCCAGACTAACACGGCTACTCCTCTGATACTAGTGATTTCCACTCCACCATTAATTAGTCCAAGTGCTCTTGAAACTTGGCCAGTTTTGCTCAAACAAGGTGCAAACTTTGTAATGAAATCCAAAGTAGCAAATTATAATTACAAAGCTAAATCCTTCAAAACAGGGGTGTATATAATGGAACAATACGGATATAAATTATGCACCCAAGCCTGCAAACCCTGAGTGAGTGGCTGTCTCTATCTCCTACTAAAAAATCAATGAGAGCTCTGTTTGCAGAAGCCCTGCAGGATTGATCCCTATGTTTACTTGTATATATTATCCTGATGCTCACTAGTGCTGTAACAGTTATGGGCCAATCACTTTTCCTCATTTGAAAATTCTGTTTTTCTTGGGCTCGTGCATTTAGTTTGCATTGCGTGAAATACAATTCTCCCTCTTGATCATGCCTGAAATGTCAGGATGTAGTAGATCCTCAACACCCTAAGGGATAATTCTCTTTTCTCCCCAGTCAGGCACCATATAGGGAAGGAAGAGTCAAATCATAAAGACCAGTAAATACAGAAATTAGAATGAAAGTTAAAGAGGCACTTCCAGGCATAGCTGTAGTTTCTAATATTTTGCCCAATATTAATGGAAAGGTACTGAACGAAATTCATACCTGGTTTAACCCTGCTGAAGTCAATAGATGATTCGGTTCCTTACAGAAGTGACTCAAGTTAACTACACAGTTATCAGATTAGCACAAACAGCATTCGTATGATATACAATGTAGGGATCATTACTTGCAAGTAACATACAACTTTAATGTGAGGTAACAATTTAGTTGGCATTAATTATGCAATTTACTTGTATCACACTGATTTTTACAAGACAGTTTGCTTTCCTTTGGCAGCTGTAACATCCATTTATCTTATGTCATGTGACCAACCTGCCCACTATTAATCTTACACACTGCATATTTCTGTTTTGGTCCAGCACCCTGTTGGACTCAGGTATGTGCAAGGAGACAGCCTCCCACTCAGGGGACACTAAGACCCCCAGGCTGCCCCTCTCTGCCACGGTGTGGCCTGGCAGAAAGCTGCCAAGAGGAGCCAGCCAGAGTCTCCAGTCGGTAGGGGAAGAAGCAGCCAAAGCAAGGACTGTTAGTGCTTTGGAGAATTTTCTCTAGTGTTGACTGTATTTTCTCTGCCCTGTGCTGATTGGCTGTTTGCTCCAACCCTCCCACTCCCTCACAGTCTCTTCACCTCAGCTCACTCCAGACCTGCCCCTCTTACCTGCCCTGTCCCCCTTACCCTCTCGCCTTCAGGGCCCCTCTCCCGTTTTCTTTCCATTTACTTTATCCTTTCCCATCTATAGCTACCTAAAGAGAGTGAGAAAACTATGGAAATAACATGGTGTTTGCTGCCATCACACCATTCATTCTGCTTGTGCGTTGTTCCCCGTTCCCCACCCTAGGTCTGTCTGGTCTATTTATATTGTAGGCTCTTTGAGGCAGGGACCATCTTTTTGGTTTATGTTTATACAACGCCTAGTACAATGGGTCCTGGTCCATGACTGGGGCTCCTATGTACTATGGTGATACAAATAGTGATTTTGTATTAGTCTGGAACCAAAAATGTGTATTTTGCTCACAGAACCACTCATGTGAAACTGTACTTTTCCCTGTTAATAGAGATCTGCCTCAAGATGGGTGGGATCCGAAAGTATTAATCACATAATGAGCGAGTTAATGGACAAGTATCCAAGAAGTTTGTTCAGCCCAAAGATTTATTACTAAGAAGGATTAATGACAGGAGGAATAAGAGGCTAGAAGCATCTTTGAAGATACATCTGCATATCAAAACCGCTTTGTGAAGTCCATAGATATCAGGATAAACTGAAATGAAACTGTTCCACACAACAGAGATTCATCTTTATATCCATACTTGTGTGCAAGGAAATTGAACTTTGGGGACACAAAGCTGGTGTGGAGGCAGTTGATATATTGGCACAAGGCACCATTAAACAATATTTGACATTCAGATGTGTGTAATTAAGCGGGGAAGGAAATAAAGAAAATCAAGGACAGGATGCTAGTAAATTTGATTTCTTACCTGTCCAAAGCAATGGCAGGAAAACTAAGGATGGTCACTGAGCAGAAGACTTTATGCAAGAACTTGACAATTTTACAGAAGAGCATGGTGTAGATCCACCAACAGCAGTGTGGACTGGCACTAAGGACAATATCAAAAGGCACACAGACTAGACTGGCACAGATCCCAGAGCAGGCCAAGTTCTTAATGAAGCAGTTTGTTACTGATTTAAATACTGATGTTCTGCAGGTCGACCACAGCACCATGAAGTTTCCTGGGAAAAGGGGGAAGAAAAAGACAAAATACAAATCTATACTTTTGACTGATTTGAATGTTTCAAAGTACTTCAATAAAAGCACTTGTTTAGAATTAGCTATATATCTTTGGCTCTGTTTAATATTTGTATTATGTAAGCAGAGCAAGAGCACGTATGTATGTGCATGCAAAATTGGACACAAAGAGTTCAGTTTCCAAACATAGGTGGTTAAATAGGATGCTCAAACCATGCACTTAGGGTATGTCTACACTTACCGCATGGGTCGACGCGGTGAGTTCGACTTCTCGGAGTTCGAACTATCGCGTCTAATCTAGACGCAATAGTTCGAACTCCCCGCACGCTCCGGTCGACTCCGGAACTCCACCACTGCAAACGGCGGTGGCGCAGTCGACCTTGGAGCCGCGGACTTCGATCCCGTGGCGTCTGGACGGGTGAGTAGTTCGAACTAAGGTAGTTCGAGTTCAGCTACGCTATTCCCATAGCTGAACTTGCGTACCTTAGTTCGACACCCCCCTAGTGTAGACCAGGCCTTAGATGCTTAAACTGACACATAGGTGTTTCAAATGGGCAGTTTGTTCTGAGTATCCAAATATGGAAATCTATTAAAGGTACCCACATTTCAAAAAATTGGCACACAGTATTTTTAAAGATGGATATACAGAGTAAGAAAACAAAGATTCCAGGTAAAGCTGATTTTACACTACTAGTCTGGGTGTGAAAATGGGTCAGCAGCCTGCTTTATTTACTACCTTTGGAGACCTTGGTACAAGCTTACAATAGTGCATTGAGGCCTGTACTAGGCGACAAATGAATGAGATTTATCTTCATTTACTTTTCATATAGACAATAAATGGCTAATTATACCAAGGGAAAAAAAGAGAAGAGAAACACACAAGATGGAATCAACCAAGTTTTTCCAATATTCAAGATATATATAGTCTACAGTTTGAAGAGAAATGTGGGATGAGGGAGCGGAGAGGAAAAGAAAAGGGAAAGGCAGAAATCAACATTAGTGCTATTTATCACTGACACTATACTATTTATCACTGATCACACTCTACTCCTGACACAAAAAGTCTGAAATCAAAGACTCAGTTCTTCCTGAATAACCTCGACAGTAACTAATAATACACAATGTTATGGCAGGTGTCACCAAGTGGTGCTTTTATACATAGTCTTTCAAGTTCTTTTTCTTTAGTGTGCAACATAATGTTCAGTCTTGGGAAGACATGCTGTGCTGTTGTTAGTATTTCTTAGGCAGGGTTCTCTGTAGGAGGTAGCTTCTGAAGAGAGGGAGTTTTGTGAGCAGCAGAAAAGTTTGCTATCTGCCTTTGGCTTTGATAAAATAAATTCTTGAGGCAGTAACTCGTGTTGCTGCTGGGCTGAGATTCCTGGAAAAAGGGACTGACTGCCCTGCATGCTGTCTGACCACCTTTATTCTAGAACTGGTGTATGGGTATAAATAAAACAAGTTGCACTTAGCATATACTCAAAATTCTATGTCACTGATATCTTCTCCACTGGGAAGCTGACCTGCAAGGCTCCAGATATTTGTTACTTCTCAGCAGAAGCATGACACTGGTGTCAGAAAAGGACACTGGTGTCAGAAGAAGGGACAACACCAGCATGCCATTTTTCGGGATAATTGTAGACCCTAAAATCCCTGCATGTTTCCCCTAATTTTAAACAGAACCAGTAACAGAACACATATATCCAGTGACAAGACATATACCCACTACAACTAGAGAGCTGCATTTGCCAACCTTTTCAAAAGTGGCTCAGAAATATCACCCACAAAGCTTATCACCTAACACACAGAAAGACTTCTATGCTACAAACAGAAGGCCAGAGAAATATCACTGCCCCTGCTGAAGGCACAACCGATCCAGAT